>NC_035445.2:108578678-108883678 GCF_002127325.2 Helianthus annuus | reverse complement strand
AACCTATAGAATCCAAGGAACTTTAATAAAAACACAAATACAAATGAATATTTGTTTTACAACGGCACTAAACAATTTACGAAAACTACGATACTGAAATTATTTGCAAACAATAAACATAGTTATTTTTAAACTTCGAAAATTTCGACAAAATTTTTATAAAATCAACGTAATGATTTGTATTGTTTCAAATGATGAATATTACGACTCCCTTTCATAAAAATAAATATAGTATATATTTATTTCGACAACCAACGACACAACGATTCTTTTACCAAAATAAATATAGTTCTATATATTTATTATAAAAATCAAACGACGCGAATTCGTTTTCATAAACTAAATATAGTTTATGCACTTATTTCAAATATCAAACCAAAAAAAAAAAAAAAAAACGAATTCTTTTATAAAAATAAACATAGTTTATGTTTATTTCAAACACCAAGCGACTTGTATTCTTTTACGAAAATAAGTATAGTTTATATATACTTATTTCAAGCAACGAGCGACTCGATGAAATTTTTATAAAATAAATATAACTTTTATATTTATCTCAAACGCCTAAACGGCATATACACATCTTTTGATAATTTTCATACAGGACGCGATATATAATACAAGTTTATTATATATTACTCTCATACGAATATTCCTATATATCAACATACGACTTCTCAAATCGAGTTAACAAGTATAACTTCTTCACTTCTTTTAAGTTAACAACGTACCAACGAATCGTTCGATTAACGATTCGGTAGAGCTCGGTAACACGTAGTTACCGTTTTTGGTTAGAAACTTATTAGATATTCCATGATAGGAATATTGTAGAATGCACGCTAGCGAGTCTCGTCTTGGAAACGACATCGCGAAGTCGTAATTAGCTAGCTTCGCAAAAGGAATATTCAGGTGAGTTCATAACCCCACCTTTTTACAGTTTTACATTTTTTTTAAATGTTTTCGGGGTGGAAAGACATGCACTTTTTGTAAAGCATACATGAATTTCATATTTCTAAACCATTTTACCAGCAAGTTTTAACTGACACAAATGGTTTACGAAAAGCTTATGTTTTATACCGGTTTTTCAAACAAGCGCATTTTTTTGAAATACGTATACACACAAATTCTAGTTTTCTAAACTACGGGAAAATGCAAATACAAGAGCTTACAATACATGTGTTATGGAATGATGGAGTACAAAAACATTCAAGTGAAACATTCTAGATCATGTCTCGAATAGGGTACCGTAAGCACCATTAATCAACGTATACATTCAGACCGCGGAACAAAAGGTTAGATCTAATGGGTTTCAGGCAACCCCACTCTTGGCCTACTTCTACCATTGAGTGCTTCTGTGTCTCAGTCAAAGTTGACAAAAATGCCTAGGTTTGGTGGCTTCCTATGTCGTGGCACATGTTAGTGGCCTTGCAAACCACTAGCGATCTCAAATATTCATAGTACTCAGTTACAGATACGGTTTACAAGTTACATTCAAACATTCATACATTCTACAAGTTACATACCATGTTTTCATTCAAGTATTTAAACATTCAAGTATTTAAACATTCAAGTGTTTAAACATTCAACAATATAACAAAAACCGGTCATTCAGAAAGATTTATTTCAAATATTTTACAAACAAACTATGAACTCACTCAACTTTATGTTGATTTTTCGCATCTTTCTTTCTCAGGTTACTTTTCAAACAATGGAACGGTTGGAATAGGAGGACCATGTGGAGTCGAGTACTTAGTGGCGTTCAATTTTCTAAAAGACTTAGCTTATTTGCTTCCGCTGTGCAATGAAGATACCAGTCCAGTCACGCCAATGCTCTGATATTTCGGGGTGTGACAGTGCACTTCCAGACACATCCCGTACTTGATGCGTCGCTCCAAAAACGCATAAGGTGACCAAATCTAAAAGTGGTTTTGGTCAATTGCCTTTTTTTTAATTTTCCCTTAAGGACTTCTACACGCACCACGCGCCGGTAGAGCTGCAAACGAACCAAACGAACACGAACAAGACATTGTTCGTGTTCGTTTGTTAAGAAATATATGTGTTCACGAACCGTTCACAAACACTTATCGAATGAGATTTTATCTTCGTGTTCGTTTGTTAAGGAAATAAGCTTGTTCGTGTTCATTTGTGTTTGTTTGTTAATTTTAGGCAACGAACAAAAACGAACGTTGACGAACACAAATGAGCACAAACTAATGTTCATGAACACAAATGGAAACAAACGAACACAAACAACCGTTTCATTAACAGAATATATAATACACTGGCACTTATTAGATATTTAATTTGTCGGATTTTGAAGTATTTAAATAGATATAAAAACTAAAAACACTAATGAACTATCGAACACAAACAGACACGTTACCGAACATTCACGAACATAAACGAACGAACACGACCTCTGTTCATGTTTGTTCATTTAACTAAACGAACGAAATTTCTTTTTCGTATTCGTTTGTTTAATAAACGAATGAATACCAACGAACTTCCCGTCGAACGGTTCACGAACTGTTCGCCGAACGTTTGGTTCGTTCGCAGCCCTACGCGCCGGTCAACAAAAATTTAAATTCCTAATATCCATTTAGGTAACTTGTTTGTCCATGACTTTATAGCCTAGTGGCATTTTGAGGGTGAGATAAGACTTCGGGAACAACATGTCTTGGGTTCAATTCCCACAAGGGGTTTTTCCTATATTTATTGGGGTTCCTCCTAAATTTGTGTATAGACATTATGCCTAGTGGAAATGAATATGATCAGCTGGTTCCGCTCGTAGCACGATGAGGGTTGTAATTATTATTTTAATGTACCCATTCAATTACCATTTTCTATGTACGAAACTACTTTAAATTAAAGGAAGCATAATTATTACAAGCTAGGAAGTCGATCGCAACACATCGATCACAAGCTAAAAAGCTTGTAACGGCAATCAATATTATTCTTAGGACATGAAACAACATCCATCTTATTTAAAACTCAACCCTTGGGACTGCGAGTTGGCAATGCTGGACTTCGAGTCCGCAGTCGTTGGGGAGCCTCTGAGCCTTACTTTCAATTTGTGGAACGGTCCGCGGTCCACTTTGTTGCCGGGCTTGGGTAAGCACCTGCTGGATTGCATCGCACTGGCACTGCGGATTCACTTGCTTTAGCTGGTTACAAGTTGTAGGTGTTGCTGCTCTTTCTGAAACGGTCTCCGGGGGTTCATGATCCCCTGAGTGAGGTGCATCTGGCAATGGTTCAGCTGCTTGATCGAGACCTGGCTGCGGCATTGCTCTTGAGGGTTGTCCAGGCCGTCCCAAAGCGCAATCATATCATTGTCCTGCACGGTGTTGGTGGTGGTGATGGTGGTTTTATAGGCCGAAACGGCCGAAAACGCTACGAGGACGGTGAAGGTGATGGCAAAAAGTGCAACTTTGGCCATTGTTCTTAACACTTGATGGTTGCTGCTGGCAAAGGAAGTTGGTTTATAGTGGATTTGCATGGGAGGTAAGAGAAGTACGTGGTGATGGTTAATCAGTACCTGTCATGTATATAAACCTTTCAATGACACGTTTGGTAAAGAATGCAACAAGTGGTGTAGGCCTTTTTTGTTTTTGCATACACTAACTCAATTTTTTATCTTTGCATATTGTTAATTAGTAATTTATAATTTGAGATAATATACATGTGTTCGTATTTTAAAAAAAAAGGTAGCAGCAAATTGAAATCATAAGTAAATTAAAATAGAATCTTTAAATATTAATAATTAATAATTTGAGATAATATATATAAGTTTGTAATTTTTTTGAAAAAGTAACCAGCAAAATTGAAATGATAAGTAAATTAAAATAGATTTCAGTTTCCTTTTCATTATAAGCAGCAATAGAATAGAATTATTCATTATGATTATTAAACATACAGATAAACATATCGCCGCAAATCCCACATGTTGGATGAAGTGATATTCACCTATCTATATATATTTATATATACTAGTGGAAAAACCCGCACATTAAGGCGGGTTTGTATATTTTGTTGCCTTGTAGTTGCGGTGGGGAACTCGTAGTTAGACATTTCAACTTCACCCTCTGTAGGAAATGGGTCATATTATAATAAAAATTATATAAATAAATATAAAATTGTAAAGATACACTCTTTACATAATTTTTGGGAAATTGTCGTACCCGCACCGTGTACAGATCCATACAAAATTAAATATGAAATACAACATATTTAAATAAATCGATTCAAATCGTTGTCTTTGACAAGAGCTTGAGAAGCGTCTTCTTGTACAATTTCTGCTACGAGAACTTGAACCGCGTCTCCTTATGTGATCCTTTTTTGCTGCAAAAATGAACAAACTGATGTTGACGGTTGTGGCTGAGGCACGTGTTCAACTCGCTTCCTTAAAACAGATTTCGCGCCTCTACTAAAGATGACGCGTCTGTTTCCACACGGTACAACATCCGAAGCAGTATGTACTGCCGGAAAAGGCCACGCGCCCGAGGTTACACTGGGTAAAATCATAGTGTTAGAACTTTTGGAAAATAAGAATAGAAATGTAGTTGAATCGTGTAGAGAAACTTATCTCTATATGTTCCTAACATATGGGTCATCAAGTACTTCTTCTCCAAGCACTCTTCATGCATACATCTCTTTTTCTTGTATCTAGCACCATCAAAAGAGGCACATAGCCTACTAAGTATGTAAGAGTCATAGGTGGTGAAAAGTCCAACATAATTAGAGACTTAATTTTACCATAAAATCTCTAATCAATTGTCATAAAAGACATAAACACACCACATGTGTTGAAACAATGGTTAACACAAGGATAACCAAGAGGGTCGTTTCACTTATGGGGTTCAACCTCTTCTCTTGCTCGTATCAAAGGCCTGAGATCTGCAAAACAGTAAACACCGTTAGTCTCGTTAAGAGGGGGGAAGGGGGTTTTCCCTCTTAACCAGGCTCCGGTGTGAGAATAAGTACTGCTCTGAGGTGAATAAAACAGTGTGTGTATAGAGTGAGTAAAGAGAGCCAAGAACCTGAACCTGAATGATGAAGGGTCCTATTTATAGCCGGAGGGTGAAGAAGGAGGAAGCGGCTGTGCCAGCTGTGGGTGCGTGCCAGCTGTCCGACCAAGGGGAATATCCTCTTGGTCTGCTCTGTCGCGAAGGGTGTAGTGGTACACGTGGCGTCCTGGTATTCGCTTGTGCTGGATACCCCGTACTGGTCGTGTCAGCCCTGCTCCCTGGATTGCCGCAGGCCTATGTGGCCTTCTGTCAATGGTGACACGTGTTGTCCTTTATGTTGGGCAAAGCATCTTTGGTGCCAGCTGTGAACCGCCTAGATGTCTTCTGGAAGCTTCTAGAAGGTTCTGGTGACATGGATGCCTTGTGTGCACAAAAAGTGGTGTGGTCCCTACCATGTAGGCAGGGAATTGGGACCATACCTCTTCAAGTCCCCCCAGTCCAGTGTGCCTTCTAGTTGAGTTGATCGTCTAGGAGGGATTCTGGACTTATGAGAGTTGTGATTTCTATGCATCGCGTTGAAGTTGGTGAATATAAAGTGAGCCAAGTGGACGCGTGCCGTATGGTTATTGACCTTCTGAAAAAATGAGCCAAATGGACGCATGCCGCATGGGTTTTGACTCTTTTGAAAAATTGAGCCAAATGGACGCATGCCGCATGGGTTTTGGCCCTTTGAAAATACTGAGCCAAATGGACGCATGCCGCATGGGTTTTGACTCTCTTGAAAAAGTGAGCCAAATGGACGCATGCCGCATGGGTTTTGACTCTCTTGAAAAAGTGAGCCAAATGGACGCATGCCGCATGGGTTTTGACTCTTTTGAAAAAGTGAGCCAAATGGACGCATGCCGCATGGGTTTTGGCTCTCTTGTGCTTCCTTCTGTTGGAAGTTTGGTGGTTATGGGGAAGTGTTTGGTGTGACCGTCTGACGTCCCTGTCTTTTCGGAGGCGAACAGTTGCTTTTGCAGTGACTTTCTGTCACATCAGCAGACCCTGTCGCCCATGCTTCCCGAAAAACGAGCCGACGTCTTCTCTCTCCTGTGACGTGTCAGTCATCTATTGGGCGCTTTTTCTGTTCCCTGACGTTCCACTACCCATCGCATTAAATGCGATGGGTATAAATATGGGGCGGTTATCTCTTTCTTCCCTCACTTTCGAATTCTAAGTGTGATTTCTCTCTATCTTCTTCTCGTTTGTTCTATCTTTCACATTTTCAAATCATCTTCTTCTTGACCCTTATCATGGCTGATAAGAATCCAACTCAGAAGAAAAGGAAGCATAGAGGTAGGGCTCCTCCTGGTCCAGACCAGGCTGTGATTAACTGGAAGGAGGAGGAATTCCAGATGCTTGTGAGGGGGCATAACTTTCGTCCTGAGTGGGGGGCTCGATACCCTCCTTCTGGATCTACTGCATTGGATGCCCCTCCTGGTTTTATCACGTTGTACGCTGCTTTTTTCCGGGAAGGTAATTTTAGGTTGCCGATTACGAAGTTCACTGCTGATGTTTTGAGGGGTTATGGGCTCCATATTTCTCAGATAAATGCGATTGGGCTCCCTTGGATTACCCATTTCGAATTTGTCTGTAGGTCGTACCGTGTTGAGCCTACGTTTGAGATGTTCAACGCTATCTACAGCGTTTCGTATTCCAGTGGGTTCTACTCTTTTCAGGCTAGGATGGGAGTTGCTCATGTGTGTTCGGTGCCGATAAAGGGCATTCATGATTGGAAACAAAAGTTTTTTTACATTCGCCGTGGTGTGATTCCGACGGATATGTCATATAGGCAGGTGGGTCAAGGGGTCCCTAAAGTGGATGTGTTGCCAGATTATGCTGCCCAAGAATGGTATGGGAAGATAACTGCTAAGCCGACTGCGATTTCTCAACTGGATGAGATGGCTTTGGTTGGTGCAGGGATGAGTTTACTGTGGGTGCCCAAACATCCGCTGGGTCAGCCTGCGTATAGCCATAAAGGCAAATGTATTGTTCTTTCGTGTCTTACCCTTTGGTTATTTCCCTCTATGTTTACTATGTGTCCTTATTTTGTTGCCATTTTGCAGTTGGTTACAGTTTGTTAAATGCCTTGGACCCTAAATCAGCGGGTGCCATGGTTGAGGCTATCCAGGCTGATGGGAATCCAACGTGGTTGGAACAGATACGGGACCGTTTCCTGCATCCCACCGACGCTAGTTTGAGCAGATACGCGAATGAAGTTCTTGGTGAGGATGACTGGGATGACTTTGTCGACTCCGGTCGAGAGGAAGTCGTTATCCTTTCTAGTGGAAGTTCTGACCGGGATGTTGAAGATCTAATATCTCATTCCGCGCGTGCAGGTACCGCGCCTGGTGGTGTTGCTGAGCCGGTACATGAATTTGTTGAGGATGATGATGATGCGGAAGCCTCTGTTGATCCGTCTTCCCAGCTGGAGACGAGAAAGAAGGCACGGACTGATAGGTCTGGAAAGAGGGAAGAGAAGAAAGAAAGCGGAGCTGCTGGATCTTCTCGTAAGCAACCTTCTACTCTTCCATATCTAGATTATGTGGTAGTGTCTGATACATTGTCTGGCCTAGGACCTGGGGAGGTGCGTCAGGGGTCAGATCCTGATGATAAGGCCACTTTGACTGAGCATATGAAGAAGAAAGCTCTTGATGATCATAAGCGTCATCTTGATGAACAAGCTGCTGCCCTTCTTGCGGCCAAGAGGGCTAAGCTTCAAAAGGATGCCCCCCAGCCCCTTCTGAATCTGAAGTTGATTTGGGTGTGTTTAGTGGGGGTCGAGGGAACTTGTTGGAGGAGATATTTGCTGCCTCTGCTCCCCGCCCTGGTAACTGAGTTTCCGTGTATGTTTCTGGTATCTTTTCTTTGGTTCTTTTTATTAGTTGTAGTTTTATGGCAGCAACCAAGACTAGCAAGAAGCCGCGACCGGTGGATATTTCTCAGATTACTCCACCTACTTCTCCTCCTTCGAGGACTGTTGGCTTGACTCCTCCTCGAGATGGTGCTGATGCCACTGTGAGGGGCGGTGAAGGGCTTTTTGAAGGTATTTTTGAGGGAGGTGACGCTGCTGGAGGCGACGGTGCCGGAGGTGATGTTGCTGGAGTCGATAAGGGTAAAGGTGTTGAGGTGGAGATGGAATCTAGTGAGACTACTCCGCAACAAACCATTTACACAAAACGTCCTCCTGGTGGGGGTGGGGCTACTTCTGGCACCGTGCGGGACTCGCACTTTGAACGTGTGCCTGATGATTCATGGGGCAATCCGGCTTGCGATGATATGCCTCATGTCCCTCGTTAGAGCCTTACTCAGGGTTCTCGCATGACTGACTTGCAGAATTGTCAGGAGTTTTTCTCTTTATCCCTTCCTCCTGCCGAGAGAATGTTTCAGAAAAACCGCAGCCGCTTCGCCCTTATAGATGATCATGTTACGGCTGGGGTTAACTTCTTTGCCACTTCTCAGGAGATTCTTCGCGAATGGCGATCTATGGGAGAAGAAACTATGGCGTTTGAAGAGGCTAAGAAGGTGTTTTCTGAAGAGAAAGAAAAATTTAACGCAGAGCAAAAAGGTTTGCAATGGCGGGTTACTGAGGCTGAACGGAAGCTCGAAGAGCAAAAGCAGTTGAATGAGCAAAAACAAAAGGATTGGGAATCCGCATGTGCTCGTACGAATACGGAGATGCAGTCGCAGCGTGATGCTATTGTGCGGCTGTCTGGTGAGAAGACGGCCCTTGCTGAAGAGGCTCATCAGGCGCGTCTTGCTGCGGAGAAGAAGGAGAAGGAGTATGTTGCGCGGATCGATAAGCTGGAGCTTCTTGTGCAGGAGAAGGCTTCGGAATGTGAGGCTGCTCAGCGTCTTCTTGATGAGAAGACGGCTGAATGCCGTGCGTCTGAGCTACTTGCTGAGGAAGCCTCAGCTGATAGTAGGTGGTTGCTATCCCGTGGCGTTCCATTGGTAATGTTTTTTGCTTGCTCTGTTGCTGTCTTCCTTTTTATTTTTACTTTTGTGTATTTATTTCTGCTATCTTGCTCGACCTTGTTTTTCATGCAGCTTGCTGATCGTATCTTGCATTCTCCTGAGCTTGCCCGCTACATGTTTGAGTTGGGTGGGGCAGGCTACAATAGTGGCCGCAAGAATGGGTATGCTGAAGGCAGGTGTGCCGCTGTAAACAATGAGAAGGATTACCACTTTGAGTTGTTTAAAGAGGATTGTGAGGGTGCTTATGCTGCTAAGCGCCGAGAATTTTCGATGCTTGATTTTGCTGTTGTTCGAGCCGCTGGTAAGTTGGCTCATAAAGCGAATGGGGTGGCTTTGTTGAAAAAAGCCTTAGGAGAAGAAGGCGATGATGCTGCTGGAGGTGCTGGCTCCAGCCATACTTGATAGGTTGCTTCCGGCCTGTGTGCCGTATATGGCCCTGAATGGGCTTGTAATGGTTGTTTTTGAGAGAATTTGAAATTTCTTACCTTTGGTGTTATGTATTCGACAGATATGGTGTTACTTTGATTATGGTTATGCAACTTTGGAAATCGTCATAATATGTGCATGTTTAATTACTTTGATTAGGTGTCACGAACGAATGATGGCGCTGACAGGTGATGCTGTGTTACTACAACGTTTTTATTCTGTCGTTTAAGTATGCGCGCTTGCATGTGACGTACGAAGTGATCGAGTTGCAAGTTATTGTGTGAGCTCAGCTGGGATCACAGCCTTGGGAGCATTACAATGTTTAGTTACCTTGCTATCGATTGTTTCGTGTTTATGTGGGCACGAAGTTACGTTTTTTGGCGTTTTGTAGGCTTTGGTTGTGTTTCTGACCCGGCTGTTCACTTGGTTGTGACGAGCCTTGGAGGTCTACAACGTTTCCTATAGTCGAGCCATTGATGTTTTCGTGTACGCCCGAAGTAATAAATGCAGTTGTGACAAAAAACTTTGCATGAAATAAAGGTAGCCAAACACTTCTTGTATTAAGTAAATGTGTCGGCGATTCGCCCTATACGATTACATGTTTATATGTAGCATTTTCGTAACTGTTGGGCATTCCAGGTTCGTGGAACCTCTTTGTCGTTCATGGTGCGTAGCTTGTATGCTCCCTTGCCGAGGACCTCATCAATGATGTATGGGCCTTCCCATTTGGGAGCCAGTTTCCCTGGTTTTTCTGTGTTGGACGCTTCATTGTCCCTTAAGACATAATCGCCTGGGTTGAAGGTGCAGATCCGGACTCGGGAGTTGTAATACTTTTCAAGCTTTGATTTGTATTTGGCTTCATTGATTGCAGCCATCTCCCTTCGTTCTTCTAGGAGGTCCAGGTCGATCCTCCTTTCTTCTTCGTTATTGATCAGATTCATGGAGAGCATTCTTGGAGATGGAAGCCCGATTTCTGCTGGGATCACAGCCTCGGACCCATAGACCAAGCTGAAAGGTGTTTCTCCATTGCTTGTTTTGGGCATTGTTCTATGGGCCCATAATATGCTTGGTAGCTCATCGACCCACCCTCGTCTTTTTTCACCGAGCCTTGCTTTGATGCCATCGACGATGCTCTTGTTGACCGCTTCAACTTGACCATTCCCTTGCGGATGTGCGACCGACGAGAAGGTGTGCTCGATGTTTAGTTCCTTGAACCATCGTTCGAGATCATCTGCTGCAAAGTTTGTACCGTTGTCGGTGATGATTCGGAGTGGAAGGCCGAACCGGCATATGATTTGTTCCCAGATGAATCGTTTAACGACTGCCGATGTGGTTGACGCAAGTGCTTTTGCTTCCACCCACTTGGTGAAGTAATCGACCGCGACGATGATGAACTTGACTGCCCCCGGAGCTTCTGGGAAAGGGCCCACCATGTCTATGCCCCATTGCTGAAAGGGCCATGCGGTTGTTACTGGCACCAACTCGTTTTTTGGACGCATGGTTTTTGGTGCATGCCGTTGGCAGCCGCTGCACTTTCTTAATTCCTTCACGGCATCGAGGTGCATTCCGGGCCAGTAGTAACCGGCGTTCATTACTTTTGCCACTACCATGCGCGGCCCGGCGTGGATGCCGCAGATGCCTTCATGTACTTCCCGGATCAGATAATTTGCGTCGTCGGCGTCAACACATCTTAGCAGCGGGCCGAGATATGACTTTCGGTACAGTATCCCGTCTGCCATCTGATAATGTTCTGATTTATACTGGATTTTCCGCGCCTCAGCTTTATTTTCTGGAAGTATCCCAGACTGTAAGTACATGATTATGGGTGTCATCCAGGACGTGGTTCCTGTTTGGATGACGCTGACTTCTTGGAGTGGAACAGACGGGTTGCTTAAAACTTATATGCGTACGTCTTTGGCTAGGTGCTGGAAACTTGTTGACGCAAGCTTGCTTAAGGCGTCTGCCGGCTTGTTTTCACTGCGGTTTATGTGGTGCACCTTGTAAGAATAGAAGGTTTGCAGCAACGTCTTTGCTTGGTTGAGGTAGAGTGCCATTATGTCGCCCTTGGCTTCGTATTGACCATTGATTTGGCCTGCCACTAACATGGAGTCCACATGTGCCTCAATGTGTCGGACTCCCATTTTGATTGCCAAACGCAAGCCGGCCAGAAAGGCTTCGTATTCTGCTTCGTTATTTGTGCTCTTGAAGTCTAGGCGTATGGCGTAAGTGAACTCGTGTTTGTCAGGGCTTACTAGCCGTAGCCCCGCGCCTGCCCCATCTTCGTTGGATGCACCGTCTGTATACAGCAGCCATGGCTCTTCGGTTTGTTTTATCTCCACTTTCTCCATCGCCTTACACTCTCTGTCTTTGTCATCCGGGACTTCCGTCATGAAGTCTACCAAAACTTGGCCTTTGATCGACGGTCGTGGTCTGAAGACTACGTTGTGTCCCCCTAGCTCTATCGCCCATTTGGCCAACCTTCCTGATATTTCCGGCCTTGCTAGGATATTCCCAATATTGTAATTTGTTAACACGTGGATGACGTGATTGGCGAAATATCGGCGCAGCCTTCTTGACGCGTGAATCAGTGCAAGGACAAGCTTTTCCATGATTGCGTATCTGGTTTCTGGGTCGGTTAAGGTTCTGGACACATAATACACAGGTGTTTGGATGCCTTGTCGATCAACCAGCAATACGGCTCCGACGGCCCTGTCGGAAGCTGAGAGGTACAAGACCAAAGGCTCTCCTTTGTTTGGTGCGGTTAGAGTTGGCAGCTTGATGAGACAGTCTTTCATCTCGCGGAACGCATTTTCTGCTTCCGGAGTCCATTGGAATTGGTTTTTCTTCATGCAGTTGCGCAAGGTCTTGATGAATGGGAAGGATTTTGCTGCGTGGTTAGCTAGGAATCGATTGAGTGCTGCCAATCGTCCTGCGAGCTTTTGCATGTCTTTGACGTTTGCTGGTGAAGGCATCCTCTCTATGGCCTGGACCTTTTCTGGGTTCACCTTAAAACTATCTTTAGTGACTATGAAGCCCAAAAACTTTCCTTCCTCCATTCCGAATGAGCACTTTGCTGGATTCAGTTTGATGCTCACGCTGCGCAGCGTGTTGAAGGTTTTCTGAATATTTGCCAGCATCGCGCTCTCCTCCCTGCTCATGATTACCAGATCATCCATGTATACCTCTATGTATTTACCGATGGCGTCACTGAATGTTTCGTTCATCAACCGTTGATACGTAGCACCTGCATTCTTTAAGCCGAACGGCATCTTGGTGTAGCAGTATAGCCCCGTTGGCGTGCGGAATGCGGTTTTATCCTCGTCTTGAACAGCCATCTGGACCTGGTGGTATCCTTTGTAGCAATCCAGAAAACATTTCCACCGAAACGTTGCCAAAGAATCTATTTTCTCGTCTATGTCTGGCAAAGCATAGCAGTCACGGGGGCATGCTTTGTTCAGATCCTTGTAGTCGACACACATTCTCCAACTACCATTCGGTTTCTTTACCATTACTGGGCTTGCTACCCACATTTGGTACCGGACTTCCCTGATGATTCCTGCGTTTAGCAGTTCTAACACTTGTTCTTTCATTGCATCGTGTTTGATGTCTCCCAGATGTCGTTTAGCATGCACTACTGGCTTTGCATCCTCTGAGACATTTAGCCGGTGTTCCGCTATATGCCGTGGAACACCAATCATATCAGCCGGTGTCCAGGCGAACACGTCCATGTTGTCATGCAGCAATTTCTTTAGCGCCGCACGCGTTAGATCAGACATTGCGGGTCCCAGAGTGACTGTTTGTTCTGGGTACGCGCTATTCAATACCCATTTTTCTGCCTCTTTGCGCGGTGCGGGCTTGCTTGCTTTTGCCGGCCTGATTTCATCTGTTGCTAGCACTTCCTTGCTTGCGTATATCAACGCAATGCCTATTTCGGTTGGAAAGCCTATGGCAGAATGTGGTGCGGAACAGATCATGCTGAAATCTCCTTGGGATTCTCGTCCTAAGAGGATGTCATGTCTTGAATGTGCCGGTAGCACCATGAATGTGACTTCTTCGGTTCTTGAATTTCTCCCATCAGAAAGCAATACTGGGAAAGATATTTGTCCTAGGGGAAAGACGGACTCATTGCAGAAACCAGTTAGTGGGTAATCGACTGGTTCTAGGCGCGCCTTATCCTCTTGGTCGAATTGATTGAAGCACTGTTCATATATGATGTCTGCGGTGCTCCCGGGATCAATAAAGATGTAATCTGTTTGGTAGTGGCCGATCACCCCTGGGATGACTATTGGCCGTTTTTCTCTTGGACCTCCCCTGACAACTGGGAACACTACTTGCTTCTCGCGCCATGAATCATCCTGCGCGCGTTTGTTGTAGTTTTTTCTTGGTCGCCGTGGACCTCCTTGCACCATATGAGTTTCTAGCTTTCTGAGCTTCTTGTTGTCTGGACCTTCATCTCTTCGTTGTATCTGGCGGTAATCGCGCTTTCCTCCTTTGACTAAGTGACCGAGCTTTCCGTCTCTTAGAGCTCTTTCGATTTCTTGCTTTAAGCTAAAGCAATCATCGGTCAAGTGGCCCGTATCTTTGTGGAATTCACAGAAGAGATTTGGGTCCTGACCCCTTTTGTTGCGCATCTGCAAGGGTGGTTTGAACTGATGGTTCTCTGTGGCTAAGACTTCAGAAGGTGTTTTGGTTAGTGGAGTCCACTGCTTTTCTCTATTTTCGCGCTTTACTTCTTTTCGATGGGCTATCTGATTGATCGTATGGCGTGCGTCGTCCCGTGGGGGGCTTCTTTCTCTGTTCCCAGAAGCCCTCCAGGGTTGATTTCTGCCCCTTCTGTTGTTTCGATCGTTATGGTTGTGTGCGCGCTGACGGTGATCGTCACCGGTCAGTTGCCTATCTGTCTGCGCAATGGTCTTGGCCGCTTCAATGAAGGTTTCCCAGTCTTTGGGTCCTCCATCTCGCCCTTTGATTCTTTTAACCAGATCGTCGCACTTGACCGCTCGCATGAAGTGTGCACGCATCATTTTCTCTGGTATGTCTCCGATCTCTAGACATTCTTTGTTATACCTTGTAATGAAATCTTCTACACTTTCATAGTCTTTTCTCCATATGTTCAGACAATCACCTGGATCTCTGGCTTGTCTTCGTTGCTGAGAGAAGTGTGCCAGGAACTTCTCTCGGAAGTCGACCCATGATTTGATTTTGCCAGCCGGTAAGTTGTCGAACCAAATGCGCGCCGCACCAACGAATGTCTGAGCAAACAGGTGGCACCATGTTGGTAAGTTCCATCCGCCTGTTGCTCCTGCACCTTTAAACACCTGGAGGTGATCGTCTGGGTCCGTCAACCCATTGTATTTACCCACGTTGTGTGGTAACTTCGTTTTGTCGATGGCCGCGCACGCGATTTCTGGAATGAATTTTGAATTTTCAGCCATGTCCTCAGGACGATAGCTCAAGGTGTAATCATGCTCTGCTTTGGGGTTGTACCCCGCGCGCTTGGTTGGTTTGTATGCCTCGTGTTCTGGAGGAAGTCTGCTGAACACTATGGATTCTGCCTTGTAAGTTGGGTCGTCTTCCTCCTCTTCCCATTCTGTATTCATGTTGCGTGCGCCCAAACGGGTTTGGATCGGCCTCCGTTGTAGATTGGAAGTTTGGACGAAGTTGCTCTCTGTTTCAGCATAAGTATCGCGCGTGTCTTGTATGCTGGGTCTTCTGACCTGTTGCACTGGTTCTCTTTCTGGTCGCAAGTTCCACGCGTTTGTCTGCTGAGCCGTGTGTGTACTCAGAGACCTTGGTTGTGGAGTTACGAATGCTGATTGGTTAGCCTGTGCTTGGAGCAAGGCTTGTTGTGCGCTGAGCTGCGTATAAACGAGGTTTATAGACGCCATCTGTTCGGCATACCAGGAAGCCAGAGTTTTTCCTTCGGGTAGCCCTAAGAGTGCAGAATAGTTGAGTTGTGCTTGTTCCGATGGCACAGAAGGGCCTGGTCCATGGCCTACAGTCTGCATCGGCGGTGGTGTTTGGTGTAATATCCCCGTTGGAGGTTGGAGAGCAACCCCGTTTGTGGTTTGAGTAATGATTCTTGCTGGTGTTTGGAAAATGGGTCCAGTTGTGGTTTGGCTAGCAGCCCTGGACGCACTTCCAAAAATGGATGGAAACTCGTTGTTCAGCTGACCTTCTTGGATGGTCTCGTTCCTTTGACCTCGTTGGACGTGTGCCGTGTCCGAAACGAGTTCGAAGGAAGAGATTTCTCCGTCAGCGGGGTGTGAATGATTCTGGTCTGCCATTTTCACGAGTGTTTTCTAGAAGAGAAAAAGAGGTGAGAGTGGTTTTGCAAAAAAGCGGATGGCGCCAATGTTGAAACAATGGTTAACACAAGGATAACCAAGAGGGTCGTTTCACTTATGGGGTTCAACCTCTTCTCTTGCTCGTATCAAAGGCCTGAGATCTGCAAAACAGTAAACACCGTTAGTCTCGTTAAGAGGGGGGAAGGGGGTTTTCCCTCTTAACCAGGCTCCGGTGTGAGAATAAGTACTGCTCTGAGGTGAATAAAACAGTGTGTGTATAGAGTGAGTAAAGAGAGCCAAGAACCTGAACCTGAATGATGAAGGGTCCTATTTATAGCCGGAGGGTGAAGAAGGAGGAAGCGGCTGTGCCAGCTGTGGGTGCGTGCCAGCTGTCCGACCAAGGGGAATATCCTCTTGGTCTGCTCTGTCGCGAAGGGTGTAGTGGTACACGTGGCGTCCTGGTATTCGCTTGTGCTGGATACCTCGTACTGGTCGTGTCAGCCCTGCTCCCTGGATTGCCGCAGGCCTATGTGGCCTTCTGTCAATGGTGACACGTGTTGTCCTTTATGTTGGGCAAAGCATCTTTGGTGCCAGCTGTGAACCGCCTAGATGTCTTCTGGAAGCTTCTAGAAGGTTCTGGTGACATGGATGCCTTGTGTGCACAAAAAGTGGTGTGGTCCCTGCCATGTAGGCAGGGAATTGGGACCATACCTCTTCAACATGAAAAGTACTTAATTTTGCCATAAAATCTCTAATCAATTGTCATAGAAGACATCAATACACCACATGAAAAGTTTATTATACTAATAGAAAATTAAACAAGTGACATAAATAACTCTACTCAAGAGTTTGTCACTATATGTATAATTTAATATTAATAATCTCACTAAATTTCCATTCATCACATTTAAAAAATTTCCAACAATCCCCCACATGAATGGAGATTGATTAAAACACATAAAATTTCCAATGCAACCTCGACAGTTGCGTATTGCCGGATAAGTAGGCGTTCCCTTTGAACTTTCCGTTGTGAAGCATACTTAGCCTCCTAGAGGTTTGTAGACGCGATGTCCTTGAACAATCCCCCATTTTCGTAGACGACAATACACTTCACACAATACTCTCCTTAGCCGGGTCATCCCCTCATAGTCGTGTCCAATAATGGTCGTGGAACACTTCCCTGGTTCTGCGAGAGTTCTAGGAATTGTGCCCCCCAATTCCATTCAAAGCGACCTCACTTCTGTCTAACATAGGTGATTCTCCTTAAATCATTAAAAGCATCGTGGTTACCATGATTATGCAAAATCATTTACCACATAATATGTTTAGCCTCACAATTTGTCACTGAATAGCAAACTTGAACAATTAAATTTGTTCACAACAACACCAAGTTGTTTTCCACCAAATCATATTCACGAGATTGTTACTTTGTTCAACAAATGCTACTTTTAGCAAGAGTAGCAAACCATTTGAATTCTAAAAACTATGCAAAATAGGCAATTAAATGTTTACATAAACATTTCCATTCTTATGGCTTATACAATGTACAATCTCTAACCTTGTATTTGTGATACACATTTTCTAACACACGTATTAAAAAATTTAAGTCATTTTATATAAAACATGACCATTTAGATTTAGAAATCACAAATTAAAGTTGGTGATAAATCTCACACAAATACACCATCACTTGATGATGATTTAATTCTTGTATTCTTACTCTTGTAGTTTTTCAAACTTATCAAGTTAGGCACATAGCCAACTTTTAATACAAGAGACATGGGGTGAAGAAAAGTCTCACTTAATTAGAGTTTCTATTAGAGACATAAACTCTAATAAAAACTAATAAATTGACATAAAACTCTACTTAAGAGTTTATCTTCCATATGAAGAGTCTAGTAAATGATTTTAATTTCAATAAGTTCATATAAATACCACACCATCACTTTATGGTGATTTAATTTTTGAAGCCAATCAAACATCAACTTCAATGTATGACTTCTTATGTCTAAACCATACAAAGCATAATATAAGTGTTTATATTCATTAAAATCAATGCTACAACAAATTACTTATATAAAATGTTTACATAAAATATTTCAAAGCATTTGTATTTATCCATTTTTAACAATCATGTTAAAATAAAAGAAATTCTAACACACACGTTAGAAATATTAACATTTCCACAAAATGTTACTTCGACTTGCTATAAACACATATATGGTTCAAATAAATAAGTCATTTCCAATACACACGTTAGAAAATAAACAATTAAAAAATTGCTTCCAAACTAACACTTTCCATATAAACGTTTCTAACACACATGTTAGAATACAATTGATTACAAAAATCATTTTCAAATTTAATGGTTTTATAAACCGTTTCTAACACTTCTATTAGAAGTAAACAATTACAAAAATTGTTATAAAGCTTAAAAACTTATCAGTTTGTATAAATAACCAATTCTAACATGCACGTGTAGAAATGAATGATTACAAAAATCAATATAAGGCTTATTAGTTTATATAAAATAAACCTATTTTTAACATTCATTTTTTTGAACCATATTAGATAAATAATATGATCATTTCTAACAAACATGTTAGAACACGAAACGTTTACAAAAAAAAAATGCATTGTTTATAAAAATAAAGCCGGTCTAACGCATACGTTAGAGAAATTTAACGTTTACAAAAAAACGTATGGTTTACACTTATAAACCCGATCTAACACAAAAGTTAGAAAAATTAACGATTTCAAAAATCGTTTCTAAACCAAACGTTTGAACCATATTTCATTTGTTTTTTGTATCACGGTGTAGGATTTAAGATTGTACCAAAATCTCAATAAATCCAAACATAACTAGTTGTACTACATACATATTTCCCAAAAAAGTATTTAAAAGATCATAATCTTTAAAAATATTTTTTTATTATTATAAATCCTTTTGTGAACCCAAAATCCTTATAAATAAGGTTTTAAGATTGTAGCAACAATCTCACACAATCTGTTTTAAGTTTGTAGGAAATGGGTCACATTATAATAAAAATTATATGAATAAATATAAAATTGTAAAGATACACTCTTTACATAATTTTTGGGAAATTGTAGTACCCACACCGTGTACAAATCCATACAAAATTAAATATGAAATACAACATATTTAAATAAATCGATTCAAATCGTTGTCTTTGACAAGAGCTTGAGAAGCGTCTTCTTGTACAATTTCTGCTACGAGAACTTGAACCACGTCTCCTTATGTGATCCTTTATGGCTGCAAAAATGAACAAACTGTTGTTGACGGTTGTGGCTGAGGCACGTGTTCAACTCGCTTCCTTTAAAACAGATTTCGCGCCTCTACTAAAGATGACGCGTCTGTTTCCCACGGTACAACAGCCGAAGCAGTATGTACTGCCGGAGAAGGCCACGCGCCCGAGGTTACACTGGGTAAAATCATAGTGTTAGAACTTTTGGAAAATAAGAATAGAAATGTAGTTGAATCGTGTAGAGAAACTTATCTCTATATGTTCCCAACATATGAGTCATCAAGTACTTCTTCTCCAAGCACTCTTCATGCATACATCTCTTTTTCTTGTATCTAGCACCATCAAAAGAGGCACATAGCCTACTAAGTATGCAAGAGTCATAGATGGTGAAAAGTCCAACATAATTAGAGACTGAATTTTGCCATAAAATCTCTAATCAATTGTCATAAAAGACATCAATACACCACATGAAAAGTACTTAATTTTGCCATAAAATCTCTAATCAATTGTCATAAAAGACATCAACACACCACATGAAAAGTTTATTATACTAATAGAAAATTAAACAAGTGACATAAATAACTCTACTCAAGAGTTTGTCACTATATGTATAATTTAATATTAATAATCTCACTAAATTTCCATTCATCACATTTAAAAATTTCCAACACCCTTTATATGTAATCTTAAAATTTGATGAGAATTTACCATTTTGTGCATAGGAAATGCTTTATATAGTAATAATAGTGCGGAACTCGCACGTTGCGGCGGAGATGACAATGCAGGGTGGGAATATAGTTTAAACCTTAAATGATAAAAATAAACCATATATAATTTTTGCGTGCGTGTGTGTATACGCACCCGCGCTTCGCGAAGAGGTAACTTTTAATTTTAACAGTAATTTTAAGGTCAATTTGTTGAAGCACGATAGTAGCAGTGAGTAGTTGTGATGGTTTGTTGGCGACGGCAAAGAACCCATGGGAAGAAACGGTGAATGATGGTGAAAGTGGTATTGCGACAATGGCACTAAATAGAGATAAATAGTTTGCATCCTAATTCTCAAATAACATTTAAATACATTAATCATGCTAGAGTAAATACAAATTTCCACTTTGTCTCCTCTTAATTCTCAAATAATATGTTTAAATAATATTAGAGAAGTTGATTAACTTATAATCTTTTAAACTTATACTTTAATTATTCCATATGTTATGATTTAATGAAATCCATCACTTGATAGAAACAATATACTTCTAAAAAATTTATTTATAAACAGTAATCTAGCGATATAATATTAAAATTAAATAGAAAATTCTTTTATTTTTCAAAAACATATATACGTGAGATAAATGATCAAGCCCTACTTCTATTCTTATTTTACATCCATTTTTGTACACACCAAAAAAAAAATCAGGACTCGCAAATCATTATTTATTTTCCACCTCTCTAATTTAATTTTCCACATGCCCATTACCCATGATCGGCCATTATCCCCACCTGCTAGGCAGCAAGAATAAAAATACACACAATAAATACCATCACAATATTGAAATCCGAAATGCTGTTAACAAAGATCACATAAAAAACGGGGCATGAATGGAAGTTATGATATAGTAAAAAGGTCCAGCATTATGTTTGTGCTGAAGACCTATCTATAACTTGATGGTCCTTTACAAGCTAAGATGACCATACAAACTCTACATTAACCATCCCGAAACCATTCAATACACATTATATGTATATATTCTTAAAAAAACCTAAAAACAACAAGTTTCTATTGCTGATGTAATTTGCTTGCAGATTTTCTATGATTCGATAAAAAAGAATATTCTCACCTGGTGCTGCATTAAGAAAACAAACAAGTCATTTAGAAAATCCAATTCCTCCTATTTCTTACCTAGTTTCTTCTTCAGACAAATAAGTTTACGATCAGTTTAAGATTTCAATCTTTTACCTCCTTGAAAGGCGGTAGTATGCAGTGGTGTTTAGATGGTTTCACGTGATCCGAGGTTGTTGAATGAAGGGGAAACATGAAGACAGGATTCAACATATCCATCGTTGGTTGCTAGTTTATCGATTAAACGTTGGTGTCACGCCTACGATAGCTATTGGAGAGAGATAGGGAATTGACGATCAATTGTCGGGGAGAGCTTTGCGTAAATCCGGTGGATGTTTATGTGTTATTAGAAGATATTCGAAGAATGTAGATCATGGGATTCTAGATGACAGCTTGAGAAATAAAGAATCTGTATGTTCTTTTGAAATATTCTTTTTCTTATAACTTATATAATCTTGATTTGATAATGAGCAGAGTAAATGAATCGCTTAATGTATTCTTTTGCAAATGACATGCTTAGGTTTTAAAGATGGAGGTGGTAACTTACACGGTTCAATCAAAGAGACAATAACAACTCTTTGAATTCTTTTTTCATTATCTATACTTATTACATCGATTTAGTTGTATTTAACAACATTTATGAATTTATTTTTATCAATTTAAATGCATAAATTTATTTACAATAACAATTAATTTAAACTTTTCACATGTCATCTTAATTATATGTTACAAGGGTGTCAAAATCCCTAAAATGCCCCTAAAGTGTCTTAAAATTTTGGACACTGCACAAGTTTACCCCTTGTAAAATAGTTTGGCTCTCTTGTACATGTTGCTTCAAAATGTGTACACAATGTAAAATTACCATAAGTGTAGAAAACCCATAAGGTATTATAGATATATATATCTATACATACAATAAAAGAAATCTTATGAAGAACACATGGCCAATTATGGGATGTTCTCTATGTGAAATTCCCGCTTTTTTTGCACCTGCATCGCTTTCCTATAACCCGACCCGAGATCCTTATCACACGCGTATCCCTTCTAAGTGTGTACACCTCTGTCACTTTTCATAAACCCTAATTTCTAAGCCATCTACCATTTCGTTTGAAGCCTAATCAACCTTGCAAAATCTAATCCAGATTAAAGTTATCAACCACCAAGATCGCAAGTGGCCATCATCAAGTTGTAAGTTAATGTGTGTTATCATTTTCTTCCTTCGATTATATCTAACTTTTCGTTGATTATTAAGTTCATTCATACCATATGATTTTTTTTTCAATTTCATCTGCTCCTATTTACAAATGAATCGCTTAATGTATTCTTTTGCAAATGGCATGCTTAGGTTTTAAAGATGGAGGTGGTAACTTACACGGTTCAATCAAAGAGACAATAACAACTCTTTGAATTCTTTTTTCATTATCTATACTTATTACATCGATTTAGTTGTATTTAACAACATTTATGAATTTATTTTTATCAATTTAAATGCATAAATTTATTTACATTAACAATTAATTTAAACTTTTCATATGTCATCTTAATTATATGTTACAAGGGTGCCAAAATCCCTAAAATGCCCCTAAAGTGTCTTAAAATTTTGGACACTGCACAAGTTTACCCTTTGTAAAATAGTTTGGCTCTCTTGTACATGTTGCTTCAAGATGTGTACACAATGTAAAATTACCATAAGTGTAGAAAACCCATAAGGTATTATATATATATATATATATATATATATATATATATATCTATACATATAATAAAAGAAATCTTATGAAGAATACATGGCCAATTATGGGATGTTCTCTATGTGAAATTCCCGCTTTTTTTGCACCCACATCGCTTTCCTATAACCTGACCCGAGATCCTTATCACACGTGTATCCCTTCTAAGTGTGTACTCCTCTGTCACTTTTCATAAACCCTAATTTCTAAGCCATCTACCATTTCGTTTGAAGCCTAATCAACCTTGCAAAATCTAATCCAGATTAAAGTTATCAACCATCAAGATCGCAAGTGGCCATCATCAACTTGTAAGTTAATGTGTGTTATCATTTTCTGCCTTCGATTATATCTAACTTTTCGTTGATTATTAAGTTCATTCATACCATATGATTTTTTTTCAATTTCATCTGCTCCTATTTACAAATCTAATGTTTTTTCTTCTCTGCTGTTGTTCATATTTAGGTCTAGCATTTAGGTATATACCTAGGGTTTTGTTATTCCTTCCATTTGCAGTCAACACTACTACATCGTCTTTTTCCTTCCATCAAGGTATGCAAAATCAGTTTCAATTCATTTCATTTCATTTTGTGTGATGATAGTGACTTTAATTACATAGATTCAATAGAATTTGGTATACGGTTCGCGAATTTGTTGTTTGACAAATAAACAATTGAATTGTTGTTTGACGATTAATCGATTGAATTGTTGAAACGTAGAGGTTTTGCTGCAACTTTTATGCCTTGAACTTTTTATACCGGGCCCTTTACTTCTAAAACCTAAACCGTTGTTAGTCGCAACCAATTTTTTTTACTTGTTTGGGCATAATCGCGTATGATGTACGATAGGCCCTACAGTACATAACACTTGAAGGATGGATTCTGAAGTAGCAGCCATTGTGTTAATTAAACTGAATCAGGAGACCTTGTGAATTCAATCTATGCACAACAACAACAAAAAAATTAACAATACATGTTCAGGCCAACTGGTCAATATGGCCAGATATTCGTTAACAAAAAGGTGAAATGACATGTGCATCCTCATGGTGTTGAGTCTGACCCACTTCAAGTATACTTTCTGTGAACATCTCATACAAAACAAAAGGTTGTTGTACCAGCTTCTGCACATGTACAGAAATCAAAATCACAATGTATTCATACGAGTCGATTTAGACACAAATTAAAAGGGTACAAAGTAGTCACCGGATTTTGGGTACAAGTTACTTCACTTTGTTAGTATCCGACAACTGCAGCTGTGGTGATGGTCGGTGGTGGAGCCAAATCGTGGTTCCTTACATAATCAGTGTCTTCCAGACCCTAAGAAACAATCAAAAGTGAGTATTACAAGTTTACAACTTCAATTAACAAAACCACATCCAAATATTATACATATTATTTAATTTAAATTGGATAACCTTTTTGTTGGTCAGAACCTTTTGGCCTGGAACTAAAAATAACACGTAGGACACTTGGACCCGAACTTGTTTTGACATGTTATCCAACCTGACCGAACTACAGATTCTTCCCATCAAAACAATATAACATTCACTTATAAATGATTCTCAGCAGATTACAGAAGTGTTAAGAACATAACTTTCCTGAAACTAAACGAAAATTGTATGGATCTAACCAGCTCAATTGTATGAGATCGAAATAGTTTTTATCATTAAAGTTGCCAGAGGGTTTTGTTCTGTTTTTTAGTACAGCCCCTGCGGCCTTCATGTTGAATTTAGATGCATGACACAGAGGCACAAATCATGCATCTCCATTTCAAATGGTAGTTATTGTTATAGAAATGTCGAATATCCTTGAGTTGAATCAGACATTTCACCAACTGCTACCGTTGCCCATCCCCTCATCAAGGCCCATACCGATTAGCCTAAAAAGTGTTAGCCCCATATAATTGAAGTGGGGGAGCAAGACTCAAGAGCAAACAAAACTAGTTTAGCTAAAGCCTAACACGTTGAAAATAGAAGAGGATATTTATATATACTATACCAAAAATGGGTGAAAGGAGAAAAAAAGGAGGCGAATAAAAACATGACACTTGTCATCAGACACTATTCACAAGGTTTGTGAAT
Organism: Helianthus annuus; assembly: GCF_002127325.2. Classification (NCBI taxonomy): domain Eukaryota; kingdom Viridiplantae; phylum Streptophyta; class Magnoliopsida; order Asterales; family Asteraceae; genus Helianthus; species Helianthus annuus. The sequence continues at coordinate 108,859,077 of NC_035445.2, read as the reverse complement.
TAATAAATTGATTGATAATGATAATGATAATGATAATGATAATGATAATGATAATGATAATGATAATGATAATGATAATGATAATGATAATGATAACGATAATCATAATCATAATCATAATCATAATCATAATCATAATCATAATCATAATCATAATCATAATCATAATCATAATCATAATCATAATCATAATCATAATCATAATCATAATCATAATCATAATCATAATCATAATCATAATCATAATCATAATCATAGTCATAGTGATCATGATAATTGACAATGATAATAAAAATTGATAATTATTATTCAAACAAGAGAAAAATGACCGGATAGCCCCAGTAGTTTTGTGAAATTTCACACTCGTTTCTCGGATAGTCCCTAACGTAGATGGGGTTAGTTTTCTTAGTTAAATGGGTGTAAAATATCATAAATACCCTTACTGTTAAGTTAATAACTTAGAAGTTAAAAGGAATATAATTAATATTTAAATATTTATGTGGCACCCACCACCCACCCCACCACACCCACTTCATCTTCCCCACTCTTCACCACCATCTCCACCTTTTACCACCACCACCATCCACCTTTCACTACCATAACACCTCACCCCGCTGGAAAAATGCCACCATCATACCACTACCCACTCTTCACAACCGCCATACCACCACCCACTCTTCACCAGCGCAAAAACTGGAAAAATGCCACGACCTCACCCCAACCGCCCACCACCTTCATCTCGTCAAGGACCGTCCCAAGAACTCCGGGCACCACCTCCTTCGGCCTCATCCACCCTCAACCGTAGACCCTCAATGAGAGCATTGCAATATTGGCAATAATGAAAGCAAAGATGAATGAGCCAGACCATAACAATCTGTGTTGAGGATCCTCACCTTTTGTCCGTCAACGAAAATCGTTAAATGATGACTATAAATTTCGTTCAAAAAGGCTCGGATAAGGAGAATAGAAAATTGTATTACTGGGCAACCTCTATTCAAGGGTGAACCTAAGGCATGCTTTGGGTGGGCGGGCGCCCCCTTAATTTTTTTTATATATTTTATAGGCAAAAATCTCGACCGCACCCCTTTAAAGTTCGGTTGAACCCTTGATTCGTACCGCCAGAAAATAATACTTGGTGGTGTGGAGGTATTATGGTGGTGATGGAATAGTGATTATGTTGTAGACAAGAAGAAAAAGTGAAAAGAGGTGAGTAGGCGGGGGTGGGTTGGTGGATAGGTGGGAAAAGGCGGACCCACAAATATGTTTTTAATCTTTTAATGTTTTGATTATTATATTTTAATAGTAAGGGTGTTTAGGTCATTTCACACCCACTTAACACCAAGAACTAACTCTCATCCACGATAGGACTATCCGAGAAACAAGTGTGCAAAAGGTGGGGACTATAGGTGTAATTTTAGAAATTTAAGGACTATAGGTGAAATTTCAACAAACCACAGGGACTATCCGAGCATTTTTCTCTTGAAACATTAGTTTAAGTAATTATGAAAAGAGAAGAATTCCCGGATAGTCCCTGTGGTTAGCTCCATTTTTACTTTTAGTCCCTACCTTTCTAAAATTACACATATAGTCCGCAACTTTTGCAATTTTGTTCCTGAATAGTCCTTGAGGTGGATGAGGGTTAGTTTTCGGTGTTAAGTTGGTATGAAATGAGTATAATGCCCTTACTGGTTAAAAAAAAGTGGGCCCACATTTATCCCACCCCTACCCCACTCCCATTTCTCTCTTCCTCTTTCTCTTTTTTTGTCTGCAAGAATCAAACCACCACCACTTCATCTTCACCACCCTCCACCACTCTTCACCACCATCCCTGCATTTCACAACCACCACCACCACCACCACCATCTAAAACAACTCGCAAATCAACACGGTGGGCATCTAGAACGGTCTCAGATCGGTCGTCGGCTAGTTCATCAAGATCTGGGACGAAAACTAGTTGTCGAGTTGCTAGATTTGGTTTGCAGAGAGACGATAAGTTGTGTTCTTACCGGTTTCATCAAGTTTATTGTTGATTATGTTGTTTATGATCCAAAACTTTAACAGAATCAAACCCACCGGAGACTCGAGTTCAGCCGCATTGTATAGAGACAACATAATGGTTCTGTTGATCTACCAGCGTCGTTAGGTAACTACTGTTTCTGGTCATCAACTGTGAGGTTAATTTTGGTAAATGTTGTTTATGATCACCAATAGTTTCAGTTTTGTGATTAAATTATTGCAACATGTAAATTATGTTACTTATTTATGATCATCAACTGTGCGGTTGATTTTGGTTGCCTCTAATCGGTGGTGGCGGTTATCTGGGCTGTTGTAGGTTAAAGAGAAAGAATGGGGAAGAAGACATGGGCTGGGGTTAGGGTGGATAGGTGGGGCCCAAATGTATTTTTTATATTTTAATGTTTTATTTATGCCCCGTTTGTGGTATGCACATATAATGTATATATGTGTAGGCGCTCAGGGGGCAAAAGTGAAAGTGCACTAATTTTAACGTTATTTTACTAATTTCGTGAAAATAACGTTAAAAGAGGGGGATGATTAATCATGCATCATGTGGTGACATTGATAGCCGAAAGACAAGGGGGTACATGCACTAATCGGCAGTAGTCTCAAATGCTGAGTGTTATGTGCCTTATGTCCAAGGAATGATGCAAAACTACTATCGAGCTGGGGGTCTCACTGGAAGCAGCCTCTCTATTCCTACAGGGTAGAGATAAGGATGTCTACATCTTACCCTCCTCAGACCTTACCTTAGCTTTGCTATTGGTGAGATTTACTGAGTATGATGATGATGAATGTTTTATTTGTCATTTTTGTAATAGTAAGGGCATTATAGTCATTTCATATCAACTTAACTGAGAAAATTAACTCTCATCCACGCCAAAGACTATCCGAGAATGAAATTGCAAAAGTAAATTTTAGAAAGTTAGGCACTAAAGGTGAAAACGGAGCAAATCACATGGACTATACGGGTACTTTTCTTTTATAAAAAATAAGACATTAAAACTTAAATAAAAAATTGTTCATCATCATGTTTGGTATCTATTCGTATATTTAAATAAACTAGTGAAATTTTTGTGTGTTGCAATAGATATTTAGATGATATGGGTTCGTTATAGTATCGATGCCCTCGGTATAAGTGTATAACAATCAAAAGAGATACATGATATAAAACAATAAAAACAAATCACAATCCATTTAATGTTGAAAATACAAAAGAAAAAGTTAATATTGACTTTTATAAATATGTAATGGGAAAGAATAATAATATGACAATTTATCCATATTTTTTTTGACAGTTGTGTACTTGTGTTTCAAATAGCATGTCAAAATTGGTACATTCAAGTCAAACACCGATGTCTCAAGAGTAAAGAGAATTACCTTAAGCTTAACTGTGTGGGGTCGGCTCAGGACCGGCGAGCCACATCGGGCTCTGTCCACACGACCCCCACCTGGGTCGTCCTAGTCGCCATCGCCCTCTCCCGGCCTTACTCGATGGGCCAATCCCGAGGTTTTATCCTCTTTATTCACTTATTCTTTTTATAAAATAATAAAATGAGGTTGTTTAAAAATAAATTAAAAAATGGTGGATGAGATATAACATGAACAAGTTTTCGGCCGACGATACTCAGTTATTGTAAAACAAAGAAGATAAAAGAGTTAATAAAATATATAACATGAGTTTTGAGATAATAGTTGGCCTGAAAAGTAGGGCTATCCAAAAAGCTCGCGGCTCGTAGCTCGCTCGAAGCTCGCTCGGATTTAGCTCGAAAAAAGCTCGCTCGATATGGCTTGTTTTGAAAGTGAGCCGAGCTGGCTCGGCTCGGTTAGGAAGTGATCCTAGCTCGGCTCGGCTCGTGACGAGCCAAATTGGCTCGGTTTGGCTCGCTTGGTAGCTCGGCTCGGCTTAGCTCGAATTATTTTACTTACAACATATTTTATTTTTATATACATATAATATATTACAAAAAAAGTGATTATTATTTACATGTATGTAGGCTTGTAGTTGGATATCTATAACATATTTAAAGGTTGATTGCCGTGCTAATGAACAAATATTGTATTTACTTGAAATATAGAACTTATTTTGCGTTGTTGAACGTGATTTTGGGTTGTAATGTATTAGGTTGAAGTTATTTTGAATATGTTCCTTTAAAGTATTGAATAATATTTTAGAATACTGAATTTTGAGAGCTATGTATTAATTTTTATTTTTAAATCGAGCCAATCCAAGCAGAGCCGAGCCAGCTCGGTTTAAAACCAAGCCGAGCCCGAGCTTAGATTTTCAGCTCGGTTTCAAATCCGAGCCGAGCCGAGCCAGCTCGGTTTATAATCGAGCCGAGCCCGAGCTTGCCCTAGCTCAGCTCGGCTCGGCTCATGAACAGCCCTAATGAAAATTTTAATATTTTATTATTTTTAGTATAGTAAGACAAAATAGGTCAATTGATAATTTCAATAAAGTTTTAATATCTTATTATTTTTGTTCAATAAATATTATTTTACAATGAATTTTAATTTTTAATTTATTGTTTATAATAATAAATTAATTGGTTTGGTTTTGTTTCCGGACTACGTTATTACATATTACTTTATTATAGTTTTGTTTATTTACTTTAATAATACTTTCCATAAAATATCTATCATTTTTTATATATCGATTTGGTTCATTAAGTTACGTTTTTATTTTAAGTTTAGGTTTGAATTTTTTAATGTAATAGGTTGAGATATTATTAATTTTAGTACTTAATTTAATTCTACTTTTTTATATATATATATATATAATAAATGCTTAAAGCATTTAACACCTGAGAAACCACAGAGGCCTAAGTTTACCCATTATGTCATATTTCGAGGCACAAAAATTGGTATTTTTAATAAATGAGAAACTGTGGCTAAACATATCCAATGCCTCAATCGAATTTACAAAGGCTTTACAGATTTTCAAAAAGCTATAGAAACAGCAAGAGAATATTTTGGGGTAAGTGGCTTTTACATAGAACCTGAAGAGGTTCAAACATTTGCAGACATGGCTAAAATTAAGCCAGAACAAATAATTAAAAATCCAGAAGAGCTGATCACTGAGTTACAAGATCAGCTTGTACAACAAGGAAAAAATACACACTCTATACAAGAAAAGGTTGAAAATAGTCTGTTAAAACAAAAAGTTAGTATTCTAGAAACAAAATATAAACAGGTGTTACAAAAACTTCAAGAAAAAGAAATAAACACAATCTTAAACAGAAGCTATGATTCATTCAAAGCAAGAATGATTGATACACCATGGTGGGCATGCGTTCAACAAGTTACAGACAAGTTTCCAGAATTCAGAACGTTGGTATCACAAAAAGTTTGCACAGAATTCCCAATAATTCTGTATGAATCACAAAAACAGCTAGTAGATTTGGCATTTACAAAAGATGGTGAAAAACAAGGCTTTCAAATTGTTGAAAGAACAGATCAAGAAGGTAGAGGGACTGGATTGTTGTTAATCCAAATCCACTCACCTACAAAATTAACAGATGATCAAATCCTTCAATTTTACCATAATGGTATGATTGATTACATAGAGATAAAGACAGATGTTAGAACAACAAATCTTCTAAACAAAATGGGTGAAAAGATGGTATCATAGCAGGCAATATTGCTATCAGAGCATTATGTCCTACAATATCCTGCAAGATATTCTCTTCTCTCCCATATACAGATGCTTATACATACAGGTCAGCAAGAAAAAGGATTTTTATCAGAGATACTGAAGATTATAAATACTCCTTAAGAGACAAATTTGTAAACTACAATATAGACTTTAGTAAGTTACCATGGTTAAAGGATGGGAGTAAAGAAAATACAGAAGCCTTAAACAATTTTATCAACACACATAAAAAACCCCAGAAATTCCCAAGAGTTTGCAATGGTTAGACTTTAAATTATCAGGTGAAGGGCATTATGTTCAGATTTACACATCCTCCAAATGGAGTATGTTACTACCATTTGTGGGAGAAGGGGAATCTCTTAAAATTGATCACATAATCAACATTGAAGATGACCAGGAACCAGACTCAGACCCTGGAAGCCCACAGTCCATAGACTCAACACACAGAGATTTCTAAAAAGACATGATGAAAGCATTGACCTAAAGAGCCAGGTGTACACAACATTTCTAGACAGATTGTTGCCCAGCACATGCATCTGAAAAAGAATCCATTATTGTAGATAGTGCCTATTGTCTTTTTCTTTCTTTTATTTGTATCCGTTTATTTTTCTGACATTAGAGCAATATGTACAGTGTTTTGTTTGTAGGTTAGCTTTTCTTTTTGCCTATATAAGGCATAGAATGCAGTTGTAAAAATCATCCCAGAATTCAATAGAAATTTCTTGCATTCTCATTCATCCTTATGGCACACTAAAATCCTCTCTGTCACTCCTTAGCCTAACCTCCTAGCCCCTTAGTTTCGTTCATTGTTCTTCATATTATATTCCACAAAAAAAAGAGTCTTTTTTACCTTTTGTTACCCCTTGTTCACTCCGCTGTGCATAAATCTCAAGTTTTACTCAAGCTTCTGCCTTCACATTCAGGAGCCATTTTCTTGTTACCCACTGTAAGAAATTTTTTATTACCCCCCTTATTTACTTTTTACTGTAATATTTTTACTTTTTACTGTTCTTTCTTTTCTTATATATTTCTGTTTATATTTCTTTTTACATATTTATGTTTATATTTATATTTCTCTCCGGTGAAGATTATGGGAAATGTTTATTGCTTTGGTAACAAATTGGATGAGGTTCTGTAGTGTTGTATAATAAATAGATTCATCTTAATCTTAAAAACTGGAATATAAGAATATCTAACAAGAAACTAAGGATAGGAATTAAAGCTAAGGAGTCGGAATTTATTAAACCATAGAGAACTCTCAATCAACTTCGCCATTCAAAAAATTTGAATTCTTGAATTTAGAGTTTACTGAAAAACCCAGCCTTAAAAATATTAATACAGAAAATTATAGCTTTATTTGCAGAATTAAAGATAATTGTAAACATAGTCTACATATAGATAACCCACATCTAAACGCTTTCTTTTTTACCTTTTGTTACCCCTTGTTCACTCTGCTGTGCATAAATCTCAAGTTTTACTCAAGCTTCTGCCTTCACATTCAGGAGCCATTTTCTTGTTACCCACTGTAAGAAATTTTTTATTACCCCCCTTATTTACTTTTTACTGTAATATTTTTACTTTTTACTGTTCTTTCTTTTCTTATATATTTCTGTTTATATTTCTTTTTACATATTTATGTTTATATTTATATTTCTGTGTATTTTAATAAAAAATTCTAAAAATTAGTATATACCCCCTCTGATATGGTATCAGAGCAAAGGCGTTCCTAAAATCTAAAAGACTGAGACAAGCTCCATATTTTTTTTACTGGCTATAAATGCCCAAAACTTTTTATGGGGAACTCTCTCAGGTGAAGATTATGGGAAATGTTTATTGCTTTGGTAACAAATCAGAGGGGGTATATACTAATTTTTAGAATTTTTTATTAATATACACAGAAATATAAATATAAACATAAATATGTAAAAAGAAATATAAACAGAAATATATAAGAAAAGAAAGAACAGTAAAAAGTAAAAATATTACAGTAAAAAGTAAATAAGGGGGTAATAAAAAATTTCTTACAGTGGGTAACAAGAAAATGGCTCCTGAATGTGAAGGCAGAAGCTTGAGTAAAACTTGAGATTTATGCACAGCGGAGTGAACAAGGGGTAACAAAAGGTAAAAAAGACTCTTTTTTTTGTGGAATATAATATGAAGAACAATGAACGAAACTAAGGGGCTAGGAGGTTAGGCTAAGGAGTGACGGAGAGGATTTTAGTATGCCATAAGGATGAATGAGAATGCAAGAAATTTCTATTGAATTCTGGGATGATTTTTACAACTGCATTCTATGCCTTATATAGGCAAAAAGAAAAGCTATCCTACAAACAAAACACTGTACATATTGCTCTAATGTCAGAAAAATAAACGGATACAAATAAAAGAAAGAAAAAGACAATAGGCACTATCTACAATAATGGATTCTTTTTCAGATGCATGTGCTGGGCAACAATCTGTCTAGAAATGCTGTGTACACCTGGCTCTTTAGGTCAATGCTTTCATCATGTCTTTTTAGAAATCTCTGTGTGTTGAGTCTATGGACTGTGGGCTTCCAGGGTCTGAGTCTGGTTCCTGGTCATCTTCAATGTTGATTATGTGATCAATTTTAAGAGATTCCCCTTCTCCCACAAATGGTAGTAACATACTCCATTTGGAGGATGTGTAAATCTGAACATAATGCCCTTCACCTGATAATTTAAAGTCTAACCATTGCAAACTCTTGGGAATTTCTGGGGTTTTTTTATGTGTGTTGATAAAATTGTTTAAGGCTTCTGTATTTTCTTTACTCCCATCCTTTAACCATGGTAACTTACCAAAGTCTATATTGTAGTTTACAAATTTGTCTCTTAAGGAGTATTTATAATCTTCAGTATCTCTGATAAAAATCCTTTTTCTTGCTGGCCTGTATGTATAAGCATCTGTATATGGGAGAGAAGAGAATATCTTGCAGGAGATTGTAGGACATAATGCTCTGATAGCAATATTGCCTGCTATGATTACCATCTTTTCACCCATTTTGTTTAGAAGATTTGTTGTTCTAACATCTGTCTTTATCTCTATGTAATCAATCATACCATTATGGTAAAATTGAAGGATTTGATCATCTGTTAATTTTGTAGGTGAGTGGATTTGGATTAACAACAATCCAGTCCCTCTACCTTCTTGATCTGTTCTTTCAACAATTTGAAAGCCTTGTTTTTCACCATCTTTTGTAAATGCCAAATCTACTAGCTGTTTTTGTGATTCATACAGAATTATTGGGAATTCTGTGCAAACTTTTTGTGATACCAACGTTCTGAATTCTAGAAACTTGTCTGTAACTTGTTGAACGCATGCCCACCATGGTGTATCAATCATTCTTGCTTTGAATGAATCATAGCTTCTGTTTAAGACTGTGTTTGTTTCTTTTTCTTGAAGTTTTTATAACACCTGTTTATATTTTGTTTCGAGAATACTAAATTTTTGTTTTAACAAACTATTTTCAACCTTTTCTTGTATAGAGTGTGTATTTTTTCCTTGTTGTACAAGCTAATCTTGTAACTCAGTGATCAGCTCTTCTTGATTTTTAATTATTTGTTCTGACTTAATTTTAGCCATGTCTGCAAATGTTTGAACCTCTTCAGGTTCTATGTAAAAGCCACTTACCCCAAAATGTTCTCTTGTTGTTTCTATAGATTTTTGAAAATCTGTAAAGCCTTTGTAAATTGGATTGGGGCATTGGATATGTTTAGCCACAGTTTCCCATTTATTAAAAATACCAATTTTTGTGCCTCGAAATATGACATAATGGGTAAACTTAGGCCTCTGTGGTTTCTCAGGTGTTTTACTGCTTTGTTCATAAAAATAAATGCTTAAAGCATTTAACACCTGGACTTTAAAGATTGAGGCCTGAGGCATAGTTTGAATATGCCACAGGTTATCTAGTAAACACTGTTGTTTTTCTGTTAACTGCATCCCAATAATTGGACGAATCTGTCTCAATAATTATGTAATCTGTAACAAGTGGTAATTCTAGTGGTTTAATATTTTTAATTGCCATTTTAATTTCTTTAAATAGTTTTATGTCTTCTGAATTAAAGTACCTTTGGCCATTTTTTGTTGTTTTACTGTATAAAGGCCCTACTAACTTTGATAAATTTGGAACAAATTTTCTAGCATAATTGACCAGTCCCAGAAAGGCTTGTATTTGTTTTAAGTTTTCAAATTTTTCTGGGAAATCAAGTATCTTTGTAGAGATATGTGATTGTAATTCTATTTTTCCATTACCAATTTCTAATCCTAAGAAAGATATTTTTTTTTTAAATAGTTCCATTTTCTGTTTGGAAACTACAATTCCATTCTTTTTTATTTCTTCAAACACCTGTTGTAAATGTTTTTCATGTTCTTGTACTGTTTGGCTTGCTACAAGTATATCATCAATATATACTAAACAAAAGTTATATTTTAAGAAAATACTATCCATAAATCTTTGAAAAATTGAAGGAGCGTTTTTTAGCCCAAAGCTAAGGACATTCCATTCAAACTGTCCTTTTGAGCATGTAAAAGCTGTCCATGGCTTAAAACTTTCTTCAAGTTTTAACTGATTATATCCTGACTTTAAATCAAATTTTGAAAAAACCTTCTTTTTCTGTATAAGATTTAATAAAGTATCTTTATTGGGAATATTGTACCCATCATCTACTGTATTATCGTTTAGTCTTTTGTAATTGTATACTATTCTTGCTTTACCTCTTTTTATTTCACTATGGTTTCTTACTATAAAGGCTGCTGATCTATGAGGACTTTCTGATTTTTTAATTAATACTTGGCTAATCATTTCAGGGATTTGTTTTTTAAATTCTTCTTTGTCTAAAGGACAATATTCTACATTAGCAGTTCTTATAGTAATATCTGGATTTTTTAGTTTAAATTTACATATGTATTCTATATGTGATTTTGTAATATCTTCACTTATAAGACCAACTTTTTCTAAATGTAAAATCATAGGGTGATTTATACTTTTTGTAATATCTTTTCCTTTTTCTACTTCATGACTTAAAAAGTCTGTTAACAATTTTATAGTTTCATTTTCTATTGGATTATTTCTTTTTTGTTGCCTTAAAAATTCTAAACTTCCTTGACCACCACGCTTCTGTGCAATCTTTGATATATTGTTATACCTTGTTGTTGGGATTGTATAGATTTGTTTACTAAGTGTAATAAAGTTTCTATTCACTGTAACAGAACCATTTAAAGCAAATATAAAATTTAATCCTAGCACAAAGTCTTTTGACTGTATATATGCTGGGTTTATATTTACTTGTGGTATATCGTACTTTATGCTATAATTGTTTTAAAAATCTAAAAACTGCATTCCTACAGGCTCTAAGTAGTGTGTTATTCCAACTAATCAATTTTCAATTGTTCTACTTACAACTTTATATTTTAATTCCTTATGGTATTGTTCTGGTACTAGACTATGTGATATTAGACTTTTTGTTGCTCCTGTATCAACTAATGCTGTTAAGTCTAAAAATTTATTATTATCAAGCCATAAACGGCATTGTATATTGATCATATTTATAGATCCTTGAGTCTGTATAAATACTTGTTCTTCAGGTACTTCTGTCGACAGTTGACTTAATTCTTCTATTATTTTAGCTCCTATCTTCTTTTCTAGTTCTATAATTCTATTGTCTATATCTCTTAACTTTAGACAGTGTAATTCAGTTGCTAATTCTAACTTATTTAACCTTTCTATAATCGTGTTGGTACTTGTTTCTATAGTTTTTGATGTAGTACCTACATCTATGTTATGTAATTTCTTTATACAAATGCAACATATTTCCTGAAAGCATATATTACACTGTGACCTTTTTTCTATACTAGGATAATACCCACAATTAGCGCATTTTATATAATTATTACCTCTTTGATGTACCCAGTTATGTTGACATTCCTCTATATTCATGTATGTGTAAGTGACCTTAGTTATTGGCTTTTCGTCTTCACTGTATATGCTATAGACTGACTCATTATCTGATTCGTTTGTTTTAATAGCTTCTATTTCATAATCGTGTTGCTGTTCTACTAAGCTAGCCCTTTCTATGTTCTTATTTTTATTAGGACATTTGTTAGCTAAATGTTTGTCACACCCTGGCTTTGCGGAAGCGTGGTTATTTTGGTGTGACTTCTTAATACCATAGCTTAACCATAACAAAGCTATATGAAATAAAACCATGCAAGATCATCCATTTAATTAAGTTTTAAAAACCAAATACAACAACATTGTCTCAACGGAAACACATCCTAACGACATAAACATTGTTCAACAAACATAAACATCAACATAAACACAGTTTAAGGACTGTGACTTGTCCAGGAAAGAGTCACATCCCCTAAACTCGGATGACCTCGTGACTAGTGCAGCGGGAAAATGTGTCATACCGCGCCATATCCTTTAATTCCCTGAAATACATGTAAGTTGAAAAATCAACAATAATGTTGAGCGAGTTTCATGTGTAAGTGAGTAAATAAACCTTTGTATGTAAAAACAATCCTGGTATGTAGCAAATAAGGAAAAAGAGATCACCAATGGTTTGCAAGGCCATTGATATGTGTGAAGTGCAAGTAGGGAGACTCAAACCTAGCGGATTTATGCGTCGGGCACAAAGTCACCCCGAGGTCCGTTTCTAGTTTGGCCTGGGGCTGGGCTCGCTACACCCAGATAGATCTACCGCTCCTGTCCCTCGGTCCTACCATGAGGACTAATGGCCTCATGTTGCTCCTACCCACTCACATGATCTAAGTAGTAAGCCTCCTTACGCTAACCATACCATGTATAAAGTACTTGTAATCATAGTAACATGTATTTCACCCCCGTAGTTTAGAAAACTGAAAACAATTAAGAGAAAAGGGGGGACATGAACTCACAGTGGTGCGTCTCTACCAAGTATATCTCCTGCTCAAGCAGCTGTGCGACGACCTACACGTACTAACTCTATTAGACGGACGGCCGTGCCTTAGCTTTATGGTTTAAAGTTTTTGGGAAATAGTTAGACAACTATTTCGAGTTTACATTCTGTATATACTTGGTAATTATTTTCCTTCCCAAGGATGGGGGATTTAATACATGCGTGTTCGAAATATATTATTAAGTCTCACTTAAAATATATTTTACTTCTAACTCCAAAATATAAATATTCTTCTCAAAAATATTATATTTTCTATTACATAAAATTTTCCCAAAATAATATCTTGACCAAATTACGCGTTCAGTCATATTTTCTTAAAATGCGTAAGTTACGTTTTAATGATCGAGTGGTAATAATAATTACCGGTGTAACTTATATATTTATCGTCGAGGCGTTCGTATTATTTTGGATTCGTTAACATTTGATAATATTATTTTTACCCTAAAAATAATATTTGTGTACTCACAAAATAATCATAAACACATAACAAGTGACGTTATGAAAAATATATACTAAATATATATTTACCAAGTTTTATTTTGTGAAATCCCACCTCCGATATGTTGTAAATAAAGCCGTGGCGAAATTTATAATTTGAAAACAAGTCAAAATGTATTTCTAACACTTGTGGTGAAAATAATTCTAAGTGTTAGGTTTTTAGAAAAATTTCGCCAGATTTTCCTCTGTAACTGGAGGTGGCCACGCTTTCAAGCGTATCATTTTCTTTTATAAATCAAACCAACAATCTTTTCATTTAATCAAAACAATGTCCGAAACAACAAACTAGTCAATAAATACGTAAATCGCAAGAATCTCATGAACTTGTAGTTTAACCAAAAATATGAAGTAAATCCCATTACTTTTTGTGGATCTTTATATAAATCAATCCGGTTTCGTAAAAACCTCGCTTTTAAAGAAATTCCGTCTTTACAACTTCTTGTCAATTTTTACAAAAATAGTTATTTTGTCGAAACTTAGTGCTACACAAGTGTTTACACACTTGTGTGTTCTAAAAATCATTCTTGTTAGTGTAAGATCCGTCTTTAGAAAACATGGTTTCTTTGACACTCGGTCTTTTGAAAATACCGCTTGTAGATCCGCAGATCTACTAGTTTTAAACACCATTTTGTAAGTAAAATCATTTTACACAAGTTCAAGTTTCGCGTGTGATAGAGTTTCATTACTTAACCCTTGTTACACTTAAACAAGCTTTATGTCATGATCCATGATCATGACCAATCCGGGTTAAACGATGATCCGAGCTACCACAACATAGATCGGGCCTAAATAACTACACAAATCAAATACTACAAGATTTACACAACATTCAAGCTTTTAACCATCATTTTTAGTATTTTTAGTAGACTTTTATGCTTCATCTTGTATGTTCACGACTTTTAACCGTTACATATCATTTTAACCATCTTAAAATAGTTCGAGAAGGTGATTCAAGCAACTTACTACTAGCTCGAGGCTAGGGAAGAATCTAGACGCAAAAAGAGTGGATAAAAGCAATAGGGTGAGGTCCTTCGCCTTCCGAATGCACCAAGCTTCCTTGTAGGTGACCCTTGACACTTGAATGATCTTGGAATGGCTTGAAGGAAATCGAAAGATGGATGGTTGCAAGTGTGGGTGTTCGGCCGAGAGCCTTTGAGAGAGAGGGAGAGTGTGTTGTTGTGAATTGTGAAGTGAATGATCATGTGTGCATAAGTTTGATCTTATAGGCAATTACAAGTTCTTTAACCATGAGTCCAAGTGTTCCCTTGATATTAAACAAGTTTAATAAAATAATCAAGAAGGACAAAAGGGTGTCCCCCTCTTGGGGACGGTTTAGTTAAGGGGGGGGGGGTCTTGGTTGGTTTTCAACTAATCATTAGATTTTAGTTAGGTTAGTTTAGTTAGGTTAAGCTAGGTTAGTTAAGTGATTAACCCGGTTACTAGTGTGTTGTGTATTACAGTGGGTGTTAGGGTATTCAGGGACCCTAACTGGCTCAGATAAAGGTAAATAATGTTAATGGCAATATTTTCATGTCCCGGGTAAAGTCCGGTTGTTCGGTTGGATAGTAATCCGTTAAAGCGCTTAACAAAGCTTTAAAGTGTCGTTAATATTAATTTTAGTGACACAACTTATTCCCGACACTTTGGAAAGTGTCTATTAATATTTTTCTCATGTTTTGGCACTTTATGAGTTAACCAAATGCTGAATTTTTAGTTAATGTGCTGAATTTTGTACTTAGAGTACGTTTTAGGCACATCCTGTCACTGTAACTTATTCCTAGAGACGCAGTTCTACAACCCTTGTATCTTCACACTCACTATTAGTGTAGTTAACTATCACGGGCTCATACAGGCCTTAGAGGCAATATCTGCTTGGTGCTGGTTATGACAGCATGTTCAATAGGTTATCCGTTCATTGTGCTACTGTGCTTTTGTGCATCATGTTTGTCACTAAGGTTCAGCATGTAAATAATGTAGTGACAGTAAATAGAGTATGATGCAAGTATGTACATGTATCAACATTCAAGTAGCAGTTTATCCATAAGTTCAAGTAAGCACAGTAATTAAGCAGTAATTAATTATTAATTAAGTCGTACGGATACCTGGTTTAGTGAGGGTTGTCACAATGTTGTTCTTCTCCACATATAAAACATTTACATCTTCTTGTTTGAGGCTTTCTAACATATTTGTTTTTGTTATAATTTGCTTTGTAATTTTTGTTATAAGTAGTGCTTTTTCTTATATTTTTCTTTTTATCATAAAACCCATAGGCTTGGGGTGTGTAGATAGCTGTTTTACAGAATGCATATGCATTTCTTTTTAATTGTTCTTGTAAAGCTACTTCTTTACATTTATCTTCTAGTATTCCAAATGTATAAGTTATTCTAGGTCCTATTCCAAGATTGTGGTGTTCTCCATATATTGTCTTCCACGACTCATGTATATTTTTTCCTAAATCTCCTGGTAGTTTTATAAAATATTTATCACATAGATCATCATCCATTGTTTTTCCTGTTTGTGATAGTAATCTTGTAAAATCTAGTGTAAATTGATTTATGTATTTCATATCAGCTTTACTTAATTGTTCTAGATTTCTAATAGCTGTATCTTGTATTAGGCTATTATTTTTTGCTGGATCAACTCCTAATATTAGTGTTCTGATTTGTGATGTGAAATTATAAGGATTATCTCCTAAAGCTTTTAAATTGTTAATTTATG
Source organism: Helianthus annuus (assembly GCF_002127325.2). Lineage (NCBI taxonomy): Eukaryota > Viridiplantae > Streptophyta > Magnoliopsida > Asterales > Asteraceae > Helianthus > Helianthus annuus. The sequence goes on along the minus strand of NC_035445.2, from coordinate 108,843,237 downwards.
TCGAATCTTGTGCTTTTTTACTTTGCCAGATTCCTAGGGCTATTGGTCCTAGTGTAGTTTCTAGATAGGAAAACATGCCCATACTATCTTTTTTATTTGTTTCCCACATTCGTTTATATTCCATTCTAAACCTGTTAATTGTTCGGGATCTATTTTAATTGGTTCTATCATTTGTATAGATTTTGACGCTACTGCCTTAACTATTCCATCTATGTTTACCTTGTATTTCATTCCTGAACTGTTACTAGCCTTTCTTGGTACTCCTACACTTATAACTATATTGTTTCCATCATAATTTTCATATCCTTTTGTTTGTAAAGCTATTTTTATATTTTGCAAATCTCTTATGTCTTTTAATATTCCTGGTGTGCAATAGAATAAGGCTGTATTTTGGCTTAAGTCAACTTCCATTCCTGATATTATTGCTTTTTTCATTTGTGTTTTCCAACTTTTATCTAATATTAGTGCCAAAAGTTTAGTTCCTAAATTTTTTCGTCCTAAAGCTTTAATGCCTATGACGATTAATCCTGTATGTACAAAATGTTTACCAGAGTGTCTAATTCTTTGTATAGTTTCTGGTGATAATAAATCTATAGTTACTGTTTTATCTAGAACTCTGAGACTTTCTTCTCTAGTGCTTCTTATTAATGTTGTATTTACATTAAATATACCAGTTTGATATAATATTTTTGGGTTTAATATGTCTAATTGGTATTGATTGTACAAATCCATATTTCTGTCTACATCTATTTCTTCTTCTATTTGTATTATTTGTTTATTACTATTAGACCCTGATCCTCGTCTAAGTATCCTATTTAAAAATGTTTCAGATGTAATTATATCTTGTATACTACTTGTTGAATTTCTAGCTTCTTGTATAGATCTACTTCTTCTTGAAATTTGGTTGTTCATTTTCGAGGTTGCCAATGTTTATATGGTGTTGGTTTTTTAATAATTTTTATATCTTCAATGTTAAGCTTGTTTATAGCGTCTGTGATTTTATCTACTTCTATTTGTATATTATTATTTTGTATATTTTCTGTTTGTTTTTCTAAACAACTTCTCTTTAGTTCTTTAAGTATTTGGTTATTTTGTTCTTTTATATAATCTAAATTTGAGAATATTTTTTAAATTCTTCTGTATATACCGAAATCTTTTCAAGTAACTGTTTATTAATTATGGAATCCTTCTGTAGATTACAACCGAGATTTATTACTAGATCTGTTAAAGCGTTTAGATGTGGGTTATCTGTATGTAGACTATGTTTACAATTATCTTTAATTCTGCAAATAAAGCTATAATTTTCTGTATTAATATTTTTAAGACTGGGTTTTTCAGTAAACTCTAAATTCAAGAATTCAAATTTTTTGAATGGCGAAGTTGATTGAGAGTTCTCTATGGTTTAATAAATTTTGACTCCTTAGCTTTAATTCCTATCCTTAGTTTCTTGTTAGATATTCTTATATTCCAGTTTTTAAGATTAATATGAATCTATTTATTATACAACACTACAGAACCTCATCCAATTTGTTACCAAAGCAATAAACATTTCCCATAATCTTCACCTGAGAGAGTCCCCATAAAAAGTTTTGGGCATTTATAGCCAATAAAAAAAAATATGGAGCTTGTCTCAGTCTTTTAGATTTTAGAATTTTTTTATTAATATACATATATATATATATATATATATATATATATATATATATATATATATATATATATATATATATATAGGGTGGGGTTTCTCTACAAAGTGTGTTTTTCCTATAAAGTGTATGAAGTGATCTTGAGCGTTGGTTGGGTGTGTTTGATGGTTGAGATCATTTTGGTGGCATTTTTATAATATATGTGTCTTAAAAATAGGCTAATTTAATTGATTGGGGGTAAATGTGTCATTTAATGTGTTTTAAATAAGGAAATATCTACTAGTCATATAACCACCTCCATAACTGTCGCGATTTTCTCTCTCTCTCTCTCTCTCTCTCTCTCTCTCTCTCTCTCTCTCTTTCTCTCTCTAATCCCTCACATCTGAACACACCAAATCATACCAAAAATAATGATAAATCAGATCTAGATGTGTTCATAGTAGTCTGTTTTATTGATAAAACACAATTTGATGAACTAGTGATTGACTGCTAAAATATAACGTCAAGAATTTGTTTATGATAAAACACAATGTGATGAACCAGTTACAGTTACAGTTACTGACTGCTAAAACACAACATGAAGTCTTAGTTACTAGATGCTAAAACACAACGTATATGTGTTCATAGTAGTGTGTTTTAGTGGTAAAACACAATGTGACGAACTAGATGAAATACGAATTGAATGTGAATATGTTGTAGCGATTATATTATAATCATTGATAACCGTCGCATTTAAAATCAAAGAGATATTCAGTTTCCTTAAAATTCTCATTAATTAGTTTAGGATATAAAATATTCCATAATTAAAATAATTATCAAATTACCATGATGCCCTTTGATTAAAATAACTAACTGTCACATGTCACAAGGATATGGCTTCCTACACTTTGTAGGAAAAGTTGGCTTTGTAGCCAACTCTTACCCATATATATATATATATATATATATATATATATATATATATATATATATATATATATATAGGAGAAGGATCCTTTTGTAACCATCCTTTATTGCGAGAACCAGTGTGAACACAACCAAAAAATACCTAAAAAAATCAAAAAACACAAAAAAATTGTTTAATATTTTTCAAAAAATCACTATATTTCTTCACAAAAAAAACTAAATTCTTTTTTTTCGAGTAACAATTATCATGCACATGTGCATATGTATCATTTCTTTGACAAATTCCGTAATACATTATCAATATCAGACAATTGCATTTTCATTTACACTACCATTCATAATATACTACTTTTTACATTAAAAATATTAGAAATGCACATGTGCATCTATATGTATGAACTTGTTATAACATTAACAACATTAGATATGCACATGTGCATCTATACGTATGAACATGTTATAACGTGTTTTGGTACACCATTTTGAATACACTTTTCCTTTCATCTATCATACCATCTATAATGCACTACCATTACCTCCTACCATCCATAATACAATACCATTACCAATATTTCAGTTTATTACATGTACATCAACACCCTTTATACCATCCAAATAAACATATTACATCATCAAGTGACAAATATAAACAAACCATCAAACACTAGATACAACTAACCAAAAAACATGTATATGGGCCTACTTCATCATTTAAAATCACAAACTTTTTGTATCAAAACACGTTATATCATGGTTATACATAATGATGCACATGTGCATTTTTAATATTGGTAATGTAAAACATAGTGTATTGCGGATGGTAATGTAAATGAAAGTGCATTTGTCTAGTACTAGTAATATATTACGGAATTCGTCCAAGAAATGATACATATGCACATGTGCATCCATAATTGTTACTCAAAAAAAGTTTTTTTTTGGTAACGAAATATAGCGATTTAAAAAAAATATATTAAATTTTTTTTGTGTGATTTTTAGATTTTTTTAGGTATTTTTTTTGTGTTCACATTGGTTCTCGTAGTTCTCGCAATAAAGGTGGTTCTCGCATGAACCCTACCCTATATATATATATATATATATATATATATATATATATATATATATATATATATATATATATGGGGTCAAGATTTATAGAAAATGGTGGATAGTGTGAGAACGGTGAGAACGGTTATGGATCGTCCGATCAAAACAATCTATGGACTAGATTGGCGTGGTGGCGTTTTTGTAAATAACACCAATTCTATTAAGTGGACGCGCTTCATTAAGGGTAAAAGGGTCTTTAGACTTCTCTACCAAAAACGGCAAATTAATGAATAAAACGCCATTACGGGCCAAAACACATCCTATATAAACAAAACATCTCAGACATTCATTAAACACACCCCGAATTGGAAACGTCATATTTAATATTATATACCATTCATCTTAGAAACGCCAAAAAACCCAAAAAATCAAACACACCAACTCAAAAACGCCATATTTTACTATATACCAATCATCTTAGAAAACGCCAAAAAACTCAGACCTCAAAGATTCCAAAAATCAAAGTTTCTTTTAGATACACTATTTCCTCAGTAAAACGCCAAAATGGCAAACATCATTTCTTGTATATTCAATATTGTTCTACGCGAAGTTTCGCAGAATGCATTCTTGGCTGAGGTGCTGTGACTTAATAACATTTTGCTGCATGAGATGGACAAATCTTCAACAAAAAGATGTTGGTGTCAGACTTATGTCATTTTTTGTGTTTTGTTCTTGATAAATATTATAATGGCATGAAGAGACGAGTGACACTGATGAGTGGTTTCAAGATAAACATGAAGATAAAGATGAACTTCAAACAAAAAACTCACGTTATTTTGTCCTTCCAAACGGCCACAGAAAAGCTACTTCAATAACAAAAACACAAAATGAAGCATGTCAAAGTCAAACCGCCAGTGAACATGTTTCAAAGAAGAAAGAGACTAATGACAGTGAAGATTTGGAACATGTTTCTGTTGTTTGTTATGTATTTTCAGCTACGAACAAAAAAAAATACATTATTTTATTAAAAACGCCAAACAGACATAATGATTGTGAAACGCCATCATGCCATAAAACGCCAAAAACTTCCAAACTATAATAAAAGTAATTTGGACAAGTATTATTAAAAGTTAAAAATGAAAAAAAAAACGCCAAAAACTACTTAAAGCTATTAAAAAACGCCAAACTTGGAAGATGGCACGTCTATCACCCTAAAAACTCATAAAAAGCTGAACAAAAACAGTAAAAATACACAGTAACTGAAAAGTCGACTACTTTATTAATATCAATTATTATAAATAAAATCCCGCCTAAACTAGCAAAGCACGTTGTTGCTATATAAAACGCCAAAAAATGCCAAACAAAGTATTACTGGAAAAAGCAACACTAATTGATAGATAAAACTAAACGAAACAGTAATTATAAAATAGTAAAATGAAGAGACGGTAACATTATTACCAAACATTTATTACATTAAAATTCATTACATGGAAAATTGAATTTGTTTCTCTTTTCAAAACGCCATAATTGTCTGTCACATTATAGGCCAGCATCCTACATGGCACAACAATTGATAGAAAAAAAATAAATATCAAGAAAATTACTGATGTTTTTTACATTATAGGCCTGCATCCTACTTGGCACAACAATCAAAGCCATACTTAGTTAAAACGTCAAAATATTTACTATGCTCCTGATCTAAAAAACAATAAAAACACCACATATTTGTTAAACGCCAAAAGAGGTGATGTGAGACGCGTTTAAAAAAAGAATATAAAAGGACAAAAAAGCCCCTCCGCCCTTCACTATGTCACATGACACGTGTTACGCCAGAATCCGTTCTCACACTTTTGGGCGTTTTCTCCTGCTCCCGTACCTTTACATATATATATATACATACATATATATATATACATACATATATATATACATACATATATATATACATACATATATATATAGGGGAAAGATAAATCGAAAACCCATATGAGTTGAGAAAACCCAAATAAACCCTATGTAACATTTTTATTTTTTTTCTAAAAAAAATAAGGAATGTAATATAAATGTACATGGACCTATTTATGAAAAAACAATGAAAAAAACACATACTAGTTTTTTTTTTTAAAAAAAATGTTAAAAATTTGGATGTTACATTTTTTTTCGACATATATATTATGTAACCTTAAATTTGTAACATTTAAAAAAACTACTCGGTGTTTTTTTGTGTTTCTTTTTTTTAAAATGTTCAAATATATGTATATTACATTTCCTATTTTTTTTTTTAGAAATGTTTCTTGAGTTTACATGGGTTTTTTACAATGGTTTAATTCAACTCAAGTGGGTTTTCAATTTATCCTTGCCCTATATATATATATATATATATATATATATATATATATATATATATATATATATATATATATATATATATATATATATATAGGGGAAAGATGTATAGAAAACCCACTTTAATTTAGAAAACCCGGGAAACTCAAAGCTCCCGATGTTTTTTTTTGAAAAAATTTATACATGTTTTTAAGGGTTTTGGGCAAAAAAAAAAAAAGCGCCGAGTAGATATTTACAAAAAATAAACAAGTTTTGGTGAAACATATGTTACATTCATCTGAGATATTTGTAACACGTGTTACACCAAAACTTGTTTATTTTTTTTTTAAAATACCTACTTGGCGCTTTTTTGATTTTTTTTGCCCAAAACCCTTAAAAACATGTATATAACATGTGTAATTTAAAAAAAAAAATTCGGGAGGTTAGAGTTTCCCAAGTTTTCTAAATGAAAGTGGGTTTTCTATAGATACTTACATTATATATATATATATATATATATATATATATATATATATATATATATATATATATATGAGAAGTATCCATTAGAAACCACCCTTTATTGCGAAAACCAATGTGAACACAACCAAAAATAGCTAAAAATGCTAACAAACATACAATTTTGTTTAATATTTTTTATAAAAAAATCGCTACTTTTAGTAGCCAATTTTTTTTTTTTTTTTTTTTTTTTTTTTTTTTGCTACTAAAAGTAGCGATTTTAATGAAGAAAAATATTAAAAATAATTGTGTGTTTTTTTATTTTTTTAGATTTTTTAGGTATTTTGGGAGCTTAGTTTTTAGCATTTTAGCTTGGGGGCTGGGGTGTGTGTGTGTGTGTGGGGGGGGGGGGGTGGGGGTGGGGGAGGGGGTTAAATTTTGTACGAAAATAAATATTTTTTTTACGGCTCATGTAAATGTGGGTATGCAACATTTTTTAATTTTTTTTCAGAAAAAAAGTTATTTTTATGACTTTTGAGAAAAAAAATTAAAAAAAAAACCTTTTGGATGGCCTAATTCTGACGGTTCTCACAACTCAAGGTGGTTCTCATTTTAACCCATCCATATATATATATATATATATATATATATATAGGGTGGAGTTCTAGAGTGAACACTAGTGTATTTATGAACTGAGTGAACAAATCATGACCATTGACCATTGATTTACATTATCAAATTATAAAATACACTAGTGTATTTTCATTCTCAAATTTTGGCCATTGATTTACACTTGTGTATACACTTATGTATTGATAATCAAATGCTAGGATTAGTTCATTAGTGTTCAAAATCAAGAAGGTTTTCCCGTTCAACTTAGTTATTCTTTTCTGTGTTTCGGTCTAATTCTTCGCATTAATGCACCGCAACGGGCGTGCGTGGTTCAACGATTTTACGTCTGCTTTTCGTTCGGTGTTATTTTCTCCTTTTTTATTTGTTTTATTTTTACGAACTTTTCCAATGCTGGGGTCGCCGGCAGTAGTGTGGCATTGGTGCTACCTGGCACAGTTTTACTAACGTTTTTAACCTATTAAGTTTTTTACTAATAATTTGTTTCGAGTTTACCCATATACTTCCTTTACTTAAAAAAACTATTTTTTACGTGCATATTTTTATTTACGTGTCAGTATAAATATGGTTTGCTCTACGTTTGTCACACCCCCAAAATCCACCTGCGGATAACACCCGCTTCGGGGGCGTGACTGACCAGGATCCAGCCACCAATTATACCGAATACTTAAGTTGATAACAAAAGTAATACTTACTATTCATAAGCTTAGCAAATATTAAGTTCAGAGTTTAAAGTTTTAAGTTCAAAACAGTAATAAGTAGCGGAAGCTTAAGTAAAGAAGTTTAAACATAGTTCATGTTTCAAAATAAGGTAACACCCAACACAAGGGTGAACAGACACTACACGTTCCCAAGCAGCAAGCTCCTTTGTCACTGGTTACCTGCAAGGCATGCAGTAAGGGGTCAACAATAATGCTGAGTGAGTTCACTAGTTGTCCAGTTTTAATTTCCAAAAACTTGTTTCACCGGTTAATTTATCCGTTTATACATGCCCTGGGGAGCTACCCCAAAAGTTAGCGACTAAACTGTTTTTCCAATACCGAACACTAGGTAACCGTTGCGTATCCGCAGGATGCCCCGATGTCAATGTTCTATCATCATTGACGGATTTCTGAGTACATTAGTTCACGACCGTCCCAAACCAGGGCACGGTGTGAGGCTGGTAAACACCTAAATAGCGCTATCAACTAATAACCCGCTCGCCTGAACCCGGCGACTAATCGGTATTTGTAGTAGGGACTTGAGTGATAGAGTTTCGTTTAGTGCCGTTAGTTGCAATCCGTATAAACAGTAATTAACCAAAAGGTTTCCCAATACCCGGGAAGGAAAAGTAAGTTTTGTTCCCAATAACTAGGGAAGGTATGTAAATGGTATCCCCTTTTACCAGGGGATAGGGTCGTTTTAGTCTCATGTCCCAAACCACCGGGACGCATGCTTTTAAGTTGTGAACTCACCTTGGGTTGCTCGGTAGGTTAAGGTTACTTGTCAATCACGTTGGTCACCACGTCCTAACATGGTTACCGGTATAGGTCAGGTTCGGTATACAAGCATTCACGTAAAACACATACGGGCACGTATCATGCATACAAGTAAATAGTCATGGGGTTATTGGGCCGGCCTAAACAATTAAGCAGTCAACAGTAACACAGTCAAACAGAACACAGCAACACATAGTCCATTTAACAGATAGTCCAAGTTAACACAGAATGGCCCAATAACTAAAATGGACAGCCCACTCGCAACCAGCTGGTCTCGAGTCGCAACCAGGTGGTCTCGGCTTGTCACGCTGTGGTTGCGAGTCGCAACGGCGTGGTCTCGAGTTGTCACGTTTTGGTTGCGAGTCGCAACGGCGTGGTCTCGAGTCGCAATCTCGTGGTTTCGAGTTGTCCTGCTATGGTTGCGAGTCGCAACCGTGTGGTTCCGAGTCGTAATGCCGTGGTTGCGAGTCGTAATCTGTCACTTTCATACACACGTGATGATGCAGATATGACAGTCCAAATTGTACCAAGAATTCAGGCCCAGATTAGGAAACTACCAATAGGATTTCTACAAACACTTTTCTTAAACTGTCATTACTAAAATATGGATCAAACATTGCCCTTTTTAAATCTTCAAACCATCTTCAACTAGTTCATCAAATGTTCATAGTTTTCTAGGGTTTTCTTTTTAACAAATCATACATTTATGAACCAAAAATCACATCTTTCTAGCAAGATTATTATGCAAGAACAAGTAAAACATACACTTTATGACTTAGAACATAGTTTTGGGTTGCTCATAAGCACATTTTAAACCACTATTCTATAGCCATTATGAACATGTTGTCAAGCTTCATACATAAGAGTTTTCACATATAGTTAATCTTCACAAGTCATACTAGAAGTCATGCATAACAATTTTAACTAACTCTTTTCAAACATGTTACCACATATTGTCAAACTTTACAAATCAACCTAAGAATCATGCATTTGTTTCTAACCAAACATCTTCTAGTTCATACAACATGCCTAAATCTTGTACCAAAAAGATAACACTAACCGGTTATGAAAAGGAGGAGCCGAAAACAAAGAGAAGAGAATGAGAGAAGATGAAGTGTCCGAGTGATCCGAGCTTGACCGAGTCCTTGTCCGAGATCCTTGCTTGAACCGAAAAGGGGAGAAGAGTGGTGTTGTTGTGTGGGGTTTCTTGTTGAGAGAAAATAGGAGAAGTGTGTTGGTGTAACAAATGAGGGGAAATAGGGGAAGTGAGGATTATATACCAAGTGTCAACAAGACTAAGAGGGTTTCGGGTTGGGCTTGGGGTTTCGGCCCAAACCGGTTTCGGCTCAAAGGCCCACTCGCAACCGCCCGGTTGCGAGTCATGGTCTCGACTCACATACTATTATATATATAATACGTACATTCAACACACATTAAGCAAATAAAGATCACGTTTCCATTTAATAATATTTATATACACAAAATATTACAAGGTGATCGTTCGGAAAAACCTCGAGTGTCACATTATCCCCAAGTTTTAAGAACTTTCGTCCCAAAAGTTGAAGCAGCCACTGCCAAGCTAGCGTGTTTTAACGGGGTGTCACATCATCCCCCCGTTAGTTTGGAATTTCGTCCCGAAATTTGGTTGTAGCTTCAGTGCTGGGGTTTTCGTTTGGGAATAACTGGGGATACTTGGACTTCATCTGGTCCTCCCGCTCCCAGGTAAACTCTGGGCCGCGCCGTGAGTTCCAACGAACTCGCACAAGGGGTATCTGGCTACGTTTGAGGGTTTTGATCTCTCGATCCGTGATCTCAATCGGTTCCTCAGTAAAGTGTAGCTGTTCATCAATCGTCAGTTCCTTAAAAGGAATCACAAGTGTTTCATCCGACAAACACTTCTTCAGGTTAGATACGTGAAAAACGTTGTGCACTGCACTCAGCTCTGCAGGCAAGTTCAGTCTATAAGCTACCTTACCGATTTTCTCGGTAATTTCGAATGGTCCAACATACCGTGGATTCAGCTTGCCCCGTTTACCGAAACGGACCACACCCTTCCAGGGTGAGACTTTAAGTAGAACCCGGTCCCCGACCTGGAATTCTAACGGTTTTCTACGCTTGTCAGCGTAGCTTTTCTGACGGTCACGAGCTGCCGCCATGCGTTGCCTGATCTGTGATATCTTTTCCGTTGTATCCACTACCAGTTCTGGGCCTGTGAGTTGACTATCACCGACTTCCGCCCAGCAGAGGGGTGATCGGCATTTACGACCGTACAATGCCTCAAAAGGTGCCGCCTGAATACTAGTGTGGTAGCTGTTGTTGTAGGAGAATTCCACCAGCGGTAGATGTTTCTCCCAGTTCTTGCCAAAATCGATCACACATGCTCTAAGCATGTCTTCCAGGGTTTGGATGGTGCGTTCAGACTGCCCATCCGTTTGCGGGTGATAAGCGGTGCTCATGTCCAAACGTGAGCCAAAGGATTTGTGCATAGCTTGCCACAATTCTGAAGTAAAACGAGCGTCTCGGTCGGAAATAATAGAAGTTGGCACCCCGTGCCTGGAGACTACTTCCTTTAAATAGATTTCTGCTAAGGTAGAAAACTTGTCTGTTTCCTTAATAGCCAAAAAGTGTGCAGACTTAGTCAATCGATCTATTATCACCCAAATAGTGTCATTCCCGCGTTGGGATCTAGGTAGCCCTGTAACAAAATCCATGGAAATCTGTTCCCATTTCCATTTCGGGATTTCCGGTTGCTGTAGTAGGCCTGCTGGTTTCTGATACTCGATCTTGACTCTTGCGCAGGTCAAACATTTGCCAACATAGGCTGCTATGTGGGCTTTCATGCCAGGCCACCAGTAGGTGGTCCTTAAGTCGTGGTACATCTTATCTGCACCAGGATGTACTGAATAACGGGACTTATGGGCTTCGTCCATCACAAGCTCTCGTAGATCTCCGTAAAGGGGGACCCAAATGCGCCCTGCCACATAGTAGGCGCCGTCCTCTTTCTGTTCTAGTTGCTGCCTCGATCCTCGCAGGGACTCAGCCCTGATGTTTTCCGGTTTCAAAGCTTCAATCTGGGCATTTCGAATCTGGGTAGGGAGACTAGACTGGATGGTAAATTGTAATGCTCGCACGCGCTTTGGTATAGTGTCCTTTCGGCTGAGGGCGTCTGCCACGACATTGGCCTTGCCCGGATGATACTTGATGGCGCATTCATAATCATTCAAGAGTTCGACCCATCTACGTTGTCGCATGTTTAATTCTTTCTGCTTAAAGATATGCTCGAGACTCCTGTGATCAGTGTAAATGGTGCACTTGGTACCGTACAGGTAATGTCTCCATATCTTAAGCGCAAATATCACTGCTCCCAGTTCCAAGTCGTGTGTTGTGTAGTTCCTTTCGTGTGTCTTGAGTTGTCGGGATGCATAGGCAATAACTTTCTCGCGTTGCATCAACACGCAACCGAGCCCATGAATAGATGCATCACAATAAACTACGAAGTCGTCCGTTCCTTCAGGTAACGAGAGAATAGGAGCACTGCAGAGGTTATCCTTAAGCCTCTGAAAAGCAGATTCCTGTGCTTCATTCCACTTGTAGGTGACGCCTTTCTGAGTGAGCGTAGTGAGGGGTTGTGCAATCTTTGAGAATCCCTGAATGAATCTGCGGTAGTATCCTGCCAATCCCAAGAATTGGCGAACTTCAGTGGGAGTCTTAGGGGTAGGCCAATTCTTTATAGAGTCGACTTTTGCAGGGTCGACGTGGATTCCATCCTTGTTAACCACGTGCCCAAGGAAATGGACTTCCCGAAGCCAGAAGTCGCATTTCGAGAACTTGGCGTACAGTTGCTCATCGCGAAGGAGTTCGAGGATAAGGCGTAGGTGCTGTTCATGCTCTTCCTGACTTTTCGAGTAGATCAAGATGTCGTCTATAAACACGATCACGAATTTGTCGAGGTAGGGTTTGCATACTCGGTTCATAAGATCCATGAACATTGCAGGGGTGTTGGTCATTCCAAAGGGCATAACGAGGAATTCATAATGACCATAACGAGTTCTGAATGCGGTTTTGGAAATATCTTCATTACGAACCCTTAACTGATGGTAGCCTGATCGCAGGTCAATCTTGGAGTAGTAGCTCGATCCTTGCAGTTGATCAAACAAATCGTCGATTCGCGGGAGAGGGTAACGATTCTTGATGGTAACCTTGTTCAACTCACGGTAGTCAATGCACATTCGGAACGTGCCATCCTTCTTCTTAACAAAGAGTACCGGTGCTCCCCAGGGTGATGAACTAGGACGGATAAATCCTTTATCCAAAAGTTCTTGTAGTTGAGTAGAGAGTTCCTTCAATTCTGCGGGGGCTAGTCGATAAGGCGCACGAGCTATAGGCGCTGCTCCGGGAGCTAGCTCGATTTGGAATTCGACCTGACGGTGGGGAGGGAGTCCAGGTAATTCCTCAGGAAATACCTCGGGATAGTCACGCACTACTGGAAAGTCTTCAATCCTCTTCTCCTTTTCCTGCGTGTTGGTAACAAGTGCTAAGATAGCGGTGTGCCCTTTTCGTAAACACTTCTGGGCCTTCAAGAAAGAGATAACGCCGGAGATTTCTCCACCTTTGCCACCTTGTACAATGAGGGGTCTGCCAGAACGGCGAGGTATACGAACTGTTTTCTCTTGACAAAGGATCTCAGCGCGATGCTTGGATAACCAATCCATACCAATAACGACGTCGAAGCTTCCAAGAGTAACAGGGAAAAGATCGATAGTAAATGTCTGACCAGACAACTCTAGTTTGCAGCCTTTGATAACATGTGAGGCCTCGATGTTTCTACCATTAGCTAACTCGACGTTATGAGGAGAACTTAGTAACGAAAGCGGACGCTTAAGCTTCTTACTAATACGTAGGGATACATAACTAGCATCGGCACCGGAATCAAATAACACAGAAACATAACGATCATCGAGTAGGAACTTACCCGCCACGACATTGGGGTCATTCCTTGCTTCTCCAGCTCCAATCACAAAAGCTCTTCCTCTAGCACCATTCCCAGCATTGTTGTTCTGATTGTTGTTCCCAGCTCCCTGATTATTGTTGCGGTTCTGATTCAGTTCAGGGCAATCCTTCTTAAAGTGTCCCTCAGCTCCACACTTAAAACATGCCCGGTTGTTTCCCTGCTGCTGTTGCTGTTGGGGTTGTTGCTGATTCTGTCTAGCTGGGAACTGACTTCTACAATCCTTGGCTTCGTGCCCCATCTTGTGGCATCGCTGACACTGGCCCTTGTTACACGCCCCATTGTGGTGCTTGTTACACTTGTTGCACTTTGGGTAGCTTCCCCGGTAGCCACCCTGTTGCTGAGTGCCCTTGTTGTTTTCAGTTTTCCTTTGCTGTGCTGGGGCCTGAGTGGGGTTAGCATCCTTGCTTTGACTTCCTTCCCACTTGCGCTTGCTGTCACTAGAAGTTCCGACAGTAGCACTGATCCTTTTGGGCAACCTGCCCTCCTCTACAGCCTGATCAGTGAGTTTGTGAGCAAGTCGAACGATCGGCTGAATGGTAGTGTGGTTGGCTGAAGTTACATGGCTTCGAATCTCTGGAGCCAAACCTTTGATATACAGTTCGATCCTTCGGTACATTGGTCGAGACATGTTTGGGCAAAGAGCAGCATAGTCATTGGACAGCTTGGTGTAAGTTTCAATCTCTGACCCAACCATCTTGAGTTCATAGTACTCGTTCTCAAGCTTGTGGATGTCATCCCGGTGACAGTATTCATCCTTAATCATATCCTTGAAATCCTCCCATGCAGTAGCATTAGCAGTTTCCAATCCAAACATCTGAATCTGCGCCTTCCACCAAGAAAGCGCGCTTCCTTCGAGCGTAGCAGTAGCAAATTTCACCCAATTTGCAGGGGGACACTCGCAAACAGCAAAGACAGCTTCAATTTTCTCAATCCAATGCAGAAGACCTATGGCACCCTCAGTGCCGTTGAAATTGAGAGGTTTGCAATCCATGAAAGTTTTGAAAGTACACACGGGTGGTTGCGCAGGTGCATGCTGACCTGTTCGTGAGAAGCGAAGCGTATAGGTTTAGAGGCGAAAAGTCGATGTGGCGGTAGGATCTAAACATCCTAAAACAACGAGCTTACCTATAGGGTGAGCTGCAAAAGCCGCAGCCACTGTGTTGAGCAGGTTAGTGAACTGAGCCTGCGTCATGTTAATGTTTCCTCTTCCGCGTCCACTCATTGTCTTCATAACCAGAAAACACAGTATGAGTGTGATGCCGTAGTGTAACGAGAATGAGATAGAAGAGAGAGGTGTATCTATCTAGTTTAGGCACACTAGTACGTATAGCATAAGCAGACAAGTAAACACTGGTCCGAGCTATGAGGTCAAATGTGTCGAGCCTTGCACTTGGAGTGTAGTGTCATTGCGAGTCACGGGTTATAGTCTGGTTTTCTCCAAAAAGATTTTCCCCTTTTTAAAACCAAGTTCACTATAACCAATGGCTCTGATACCAATCTGTCACACCCCCAAAATCCACCTGCGGATAACACCCGCTTCGGGGGCGTGACTGACCAGGATCCAGCCACCAATTATACCGAATACTTAAGTTGATAACAAAAGTAATACTTACTATTCATAAGCTTAGCAAATATTAAGTTCAGAGTTTAAAGTTTTAAGTTCAAAACAGTAATAAGTAGCGGAAGCTTAAGTAAAGAAGTTTAAACATAGTTCATGTTTCAAAATAAGGTAACACCCAACACAAGGGTGAACAGACACTACACGTTCCCAAGCAGCAAGCTCCTTTGTCACTGGTTACCTGCAAGGCATGCAGTAAGGGGTCAACAATAATGCTGAGTGAGTTCACTAGTTGTCCAGTTTTAATTTCCAAAAACTTGTTTCACCGGTTAATTTATCCGTTTATACATGCCCTGGGGAGCTACCCCAAAAGTTAGCGACTAAACTGTTTTTCCAATACCGAACACTAGGTAACCGTTGCGTATCCGCAGGATGCCCCGATGTCAATGTTCTATCATCATTGACGGATTTCTGAGTACATTAGTTCACGACCGTCCCAAACCAGGGCACGGTGTGAGGCTGGTAAACACCTAAATAGCGCTATCAACTAATAACCCGCTCGCCTGAACCCGGCGACTAATCGGTATTTGTAGTAGGGACTTGAGTGATAGAGTTTCGTTTAGTGCCGTTAGTTGCAATCCGTATAAACAGTAATTAACCAAAAGGTTTCCCAATACCCGGGAAGGAAAAGTAAGTTTTGTTCCCAATAACTAGGGAAGGTATGTAAATGGTATCCCCTTTTACCAGGGGATAGGGTCGTTTTAGTCTCATGTCCCAAACCACCGGGACGCATGCTTTTAAGTTGTGAACTCACCTTGGGTTGCTCGGTAGGTTAAGGTTACTTGTCAATCACGTTGGTCACCACGTCCTAACATGGTTACCGGTATAGGTCAGGTTCGGTATACAAGCATTCACGTAAAACACATACGGGCACGTATCATGCATACAAGTAAATAGTCATGGGGTTATTGGGCCGGCCTAAACAATTAAGCAGTCAACAGTAACACAGTCAAACAGAACACAGCAACACATAGTCCATTTAACAGATAGTCCAAGTTAACACAGAATGGCCCAATAACTAAAATGGACAGCCCACTCGCAACCAGCTGGTCTCGAGTCGCAACCAGGTGGTCTCGGCTTGTCACGCTGTGGTTGCGAGTCGCAACGGCGTGGTCTCGAGTTGTCACGTTTTGGTTGCGAGTCGCAACGGCGTGGTCTCGAGTCGCAATCTCGTGGTTTCGAGTTGTCCTGCTATGGTTGCGAGTCGCAACCGTGTGGTTCCGAGTCGTAATGCCGTGGTTGCGAGTCGTAATCTGTCACTTTCATACACACGTGATGATGCAGATATGACAGTCCAAATTGTACCAAGAATTCAGGCCCAGATTAGGAAACTACCAATAGGATTTCTACAAACACTTTTCTTAAACTGTCATTACTAAAATATGGATCAAACATTGCCCTTTTTAAATCTTCAAACCATCTTCAACTAGTTCATCAAATGTTCATAGTTTTCTAGGGTTTTCTTTTTAACAAATCATACATTTATGAACCAAAAATCACATCTTTCTAGCAAGATTATTATGCAAGAACAAGTAAAACATACACTTTATGACTTAGAACATAGTTTTGGGTTGCTCATAAGCACATTTTAAACCACTATTCTATAGCCATTATGAACATGTTGTCAAGCTTCATACATAAGAGTTTTCACATATAGTTAATCTTCACAAGTCATACTAGAAGTCATGCATAACAATTTTAACTAACTCTTTTCAAACATGTTACCACATATTGTCAAACTTTACAAATCAACCTAAGAATCATGCATTTGTTTCTAACCAAACATCTTCTAGTTCATACAACATGCCTAAATCTTGTACCAAAAAGATAACACTAACCGGTTATGAAAAGGAGGAGCCGAAAACAAAGAGAAGAGAATGAGAGAAGATGAAGTGTCCGAGTGATCCGAGCTTGACCGAGTCCTTGTCCGAGATCCTTGCTTGAACCGAAAAGGGGAGAAGAGTGGTGTTGTTGTGTGGGGTTTCTTGTTGAGAGAAAATAGGAGAAGTGTGTTGGTGTAACAAATGAGGGGAAATAGGGGAAGTGAGGATTATATACCAAGTGTCAACAAGACTAAGAGGGTTTCGGGTTGGGCTTGGGGTTTCGGCCCAAACCGGTTTCGGCTCAAAGGCCCACTCGCAACCGCCCGGTTGCGAGTCATGGTCTCGACTCACATACTATTATATATATAATATGTACATTCAACACACATTAAGCAAATAAAGATCACGTTTCCATTTAATAATATTTATATACACAAAATATTACAAGGTGATCGTTCGGAAAAACCTCGAGTGTCACAACGTTTTGACGTAATCTTTTTTTTTTTTTGGAAAACGACTCAGGTCAAATATAATACGTTTATATTAAAAAGACCATTTTATGTGCATATTTTTATGTACTATAAATTTGAGCTAGTCTACATTTCGATTTGGGAGATGAGACCGGACAAATATAATATGTATTCATGCGTATTTTATCTATGTTTCATAAATTTTATTCCGAACCATGTGGAGTAAAATTGTAGTTTCTTTTCTATGTATGAGTTGGATCACCTATAAATTCGATTACTTTACGTTTTGATCCAATCTCAATTCTTATTATATAGGTTATTTCGAGTTCAATCAGACATGTCAAAACGCGCGTTTTCATACGGTTAACGCATCACACGACGTTTGGACTAATTCATTCAATGTTTGCGATGTTCTCGCGTCGTAACGCGCGCGGATCTTATTGCTAGTTAACTTTTATTTTTTTTGAAAATTAAAATTCATTAAAAAACACACCTCCGACCCAAACGGGCAAAAGGCCATACAAACTGACAAACCCCTGACCCGAACGGGCAAAAGGCCACAAATTACAATATATACAATGGATATTTACACCAATCCTTCCATTTGAGATACTTACATGGATATCTATTTTTAACCCAAACAAACCCTCTGGATTTAATCTCCCGTATTATATCTTGAGGACTACATTTTTTCTGGGTGAAAACCACCTCATTCCTTTCTTTCCAGATGCACCAACTAGAGATAATAGCCAAACCATAAACTATCTTTTCCACCTTCTTGCCATTTTTAATGTACTTGTGGATTTCTGAGATGTTTTGAACTCAAAAAGGAAAAGCGGCAGAATGTTGCACCAATTGCTGAAAGCCGACCACACCCAGAAAGCCATAGAGCAGGCAGTGAACAAATGCTCCACCGATTCCTCGAATTCGTCACAACATGGACACAAGATCGAGTTGATGTTAATATTCCTTCTTCTTAGATTATCTCTCGTGGGGAGCCTGTTAAGGTTGCCTCTCCAAGCATTAATGTTACATTTTAAAACGCACCCACCTGCACCAGACAAAGTTAGGAGGAAGATTATTTCCCCTATCTATAATCATAGCCTTTTTGATCGACTTAACCGAGAATCCGTTTTGACTATCCACAAACCACCTCCAAGCATCCTTTTCATTAGAAAGTCTCAAATAACTGAGAACCTCGTGGCATTCTTTCCATTCCTTTATCTCCTCTTCTGACTCTAGCTGTCTAGACCATTTCCAATTGAATATATCATTTCTTTGACCCGCAGCACTTCTATCCATAACCCTGCAATTTTTAACCAACTCTAAACCAAATAAAAGAGGCCATCTATCCATAAAGGGAAGATCGCCCACCCAGGTGTCCATCCAAAAACGAATATCAGTCCCATTCCCAATCTTACGCATTATTAACCGATTTAAACCCCTCCCATCAATTTTAAATTTCGAAAACAACTTAACCATATTTTTCCAGCACCCTGTTATGCTACCGTTAAGCGGAAAGTAACTCCTTAGGTTGTTTGAGCCATGACATGCTTCCACCACTTTACACCAAAGGTTATGATTTTCTACCCTATATCTCCAACTCCATTTAACCAAAAGCGCCTCATTGACCTCTTTCAGCCTGTTTATACCTAGTCCCCCTTTGGACTTAGGCCACGTTACCCCCTCCCAAGCCACCCAGTTCATTTTCGAATTGTTACTATCCCCTCCCAAAGGAATTTCCTCATTTTGGCTTCTAGCGTCTTAATAACCCCATCAAGGGCCTTATATAACGAAAAATAATAAATTGACAGACTTTCCAGCACAGAATTGATCAGAGTAAGCCTCCTTCCAATTGACAAAGATTTAGCTTTCCAAACTGACAACCTTTTGTCAAAGACCTCGACAATAGGATTCCAGTTGTTAATTCTGTTCATATTATTTCCCACCGTAATCCCAAGTAAGAAAGCGGAATAGAGTCCGTTTTACAACCAATCATTTTAGCTATCTCCGACACTTCCCCGTTGTCAACCCCCAACCCATATAAATTAGATTTTTGAAGATTAATTTTTAACCCCTAGCAAAGATAAAATATTCTAAGGCGTCTCGCAACATTCTTTATATTTTCCTTATCCCATTTCCCGATTAAAAGGGCATCATTAGCATAAAATAAATGAGATATTACCGGACCATTATTAGGCGTTTGAATACCTTTAAAAATCTCTTCATTCCTAGCTTTTCCCAACATGCTAGATAGAGCTTCCATGACCAGAAGGAATAGAAATGGGGACAAAGGATCTCCCTGTCTAATCCCTTTGGAACATTTAAACTCAGATATAGGAGACCCATTCACCAAGACCGAGGACCTAGCCGAAACTAGGACCCCTTCAATCCATTTACACCATAAAGTAGGAAAACCCATTTGCCCCATAATATCCAAAAGAAAACTCCAACACACGTTATCGTAAGCCTTTTCAAAATCGATTTTTAACAGAAAAACCTTTTTATTATATTTTTTAATCCAAGCCAGGAGCTCATTGAGCATAAGCGGACTGTCCAGAATGTACTTGCCTTTAGGAAACGTCGTCTGATTCTCAGAAATTACGGTCCCAATAACCAGCTTGAGACGATTTGCAAGGATCTTCGATATAGTCTTGCTAATCACCCCAATCAGGTTGATTGGTCTGTATTACCTCAACCCCACTGGATCTTTGTTTTTCGGGATAAGGGTAATAAAAGAAGAGCTACATCCCACCGCGATAGAACCTTTGCTGTAAAAGGAGACCAACAAGTTATAGAAGTAATTTCAAATAAATTCCAGTACCTTTTTATGAATTTGAAGTTAAACCGTCCGGACCAGGGGCTTTATCCGAACCACACTCGAACACCGCATTTTTTATTTCTTCTCTGCTAAAAGGCACCGTTAGAGACGCCGCATCTACCTCTGAAAGACGTTTAACATTATAGCAAATAAGTTTAGGTCTATCTTTAATTTTTTCCTCAAAAACCCTTTTGAAGAAACCTATAATCTCTTTTTTGATCCGAGCAGGTTTCGTGATCCAAACACCGTCAATCAAAAGACCCGGAATATTGTTGAAAGCCTGTCTACTTTTGATGTACCCATGAAAGAACGCAAAATTTTCATCACCTTCCAAGTGCCATGTAGCCCTAGAACCTTGTATAAGATCTTTTATTTTATAACTTTCAAGCTCATTTAGATCTTCCATACATTCCATTTTGGCCCATTCCTCCTCTTCGGATAACTCTCTGTGTTCCGACATAGCTTCCAAGTTTTCTAATTCATCCTTAAGCTTTGATTCCACTTCCCTAGGGCTGTAAACGAACCGAACGTTCAGCGAACAGTTCATGAACCGTTCGGCGGGAAGTTCGTTTATGTTCGTTCGTTTAATAAACGAACGGACATGAACAAGAAATTTCGTTCGATTAGTTAAATGAACGAACATGAACAGAGGTCTCGTTCGTTCGATTGTGTTCGTGAACGTTCGGTAAGGTGTTCGTGAACGTGTTCGCAAACATTCGTTGATTTGCATTCGTTTATATTTGTATGTTTGTGTTTTAATTGAAGATCTTTGTACTTTTTTATATTTTATTTGTACTTTGTATATTATTAAACTTTTATTTATTTTATTACCCTAACAATTAAACTAGGAAACCCACTTTCACCTTGTTTATGCATCATTTTCCTTTCATTTCTCATTATTTATATCGGCGAATACGATCAACCTCCGTTCCACAATAAGGGATTCAAGTTCGAGTTCTACTCTCTGGGCCATCTATCTTTATCCTTCGTCGCGTTCGCCAAATTTATTCGTGTTCGTGAACCGTTCGCGAACACGCTTATTTCCTTAATGAACGAACACGAACATAAAATCTCGTTCGGTAAGTGTTCATGAACCGTTCGTGAACACATTTATTTCCTTACCGAACGAACACGAACAAGGCCTTGTTCATGTTCGTTCGGTTCGTTTACAGCCCTACGACTTCCCCTTCCTTAAATAAACCTCTATTTCCAATTTTTTATACCCTCCCTAATCTCCTTTAGTTTCTGCGTTAGCAACTCGTCAGGATCCCCACCCCCTACGATATTACTGACCACCTTATGCACTACCTCATCAAAATCTTTTCTCTCCAACCAGGAGTTGAAGAATCTAAACGGCTTAGGACTGATGTTTTTATCCGCACAAGTCAGAACAAGAGGGCAATGATCCGAAAGAGATCTTGGCATTGCCCGAAGACAAGCCACCGGCCATTTAGAAAAGAACTCATGGCAGACTTAAACCCTATCAATTTTGCTGTGTTTGTTATTCTCTTAACCCATTTTCCCAAATAAAATTGTTAAAAAAAAAATTCCCTTAATTCATATTCTCTTTTTGTAAAGTTTCTTGTTGCTAGCTAACCTTAATTCTTGTAAAACCACCAACTGCAAGAAGGAGAAACTTTACAAAAAGATGAAAAAGTAAGTGCAAAAGAAAAAAAAATCATACTCCATTGTTTTCGGCGAATCTGAAAGTTTTTCGTTGGACGATGTGTATTTACAGGCGTTTCCCGTGCACTTCAAGACGCATCAGTGAAGAGATTTCCAAAGACACGTCTCATGCACTTCCAGACACATCCCGTACTTGATGCGTCACTCCAAAAACGCATAAGGTGACCAAATCTAAAAGTGGTTTTGGTCGATTGGTAATTTTCCCTTAAGGACTTCTACACGCACCACACGCCGGTCAACAAAATTTAAATTCCTACTATCCATTTAGCTCACTTTCTGGCTGGGGTAACGTTTTTTGGTTAATGATAAGTTTCGTTTGCTATTAAAAAAAAGCTCACTTGTTTGAAGTCCATGCATCCCTTTGGAGGGCTTGTAAATTTTTTTTAATGCACCCATTCAATTAGCATTTTCTATGTAAGAAACTAATTTAAATTAAAGGAAGCATAATGAGATCAATACATTAGCATACGACTATACGCACACACACGGGTGTGTGTTTTATTACAAGTTGGAACTCGACCGCAACACATCGATCACAAGCGAAAAAGCTTGTAACGGCAATCAATATTATTCTTAGGACATAAAACAAGATCCATCTTGTTTAAAACTCAACCATTGGGACTGCAAGTTGGCAGTGCTGGACTTCGAGTCCACAGTCGTTGGTGAGCCTCTGAGCCTTACTTTCAATTTGTGGAACGGTCTGTAGTCCACTTTGTTGCCGGGCTTGGGTAAGCACCTGCTGGATTGCATCGCACTGGCACTGAGGATTCACTTGCTTTAGCTGGCTACAACACTGTTGTAGGTGTTGCTGCTCTTTCTGAAACGGTCTCCGGGGGTTCATGATCCCCTGAGTGAGGTGCATCTGGCAATGGTTCAGCTGCTTGATCGAGACCTGGCTGCGGCATTGCTCTTGAGGGTTGTCCAGGCTGTCCCAAATCGCAATGATATCATTGTCCTGCACGGTGTTGGTGGTGATGGTGGTTCTATAGGCCGAAACGGCCGAAAACGCTATGAGGGCCGTGAAGGTGAGGGCAAAAAGTGCAAGTTTGGCCATTGTTCTTAACACTCGATGGTTGGTGGTGGCAAAGGAGGTTGGTTTATAGTGGATTTGCAAGGGAGGTAAGAGAAGTACGTGGTGATGGTTAATCAGTACTTGTCATGTATATATAATTTCCAATGACACGTTTGGGAAAGAATGCAACAAGTGGTGTAGGCCTTTTTGTTTTTGCATACATTAACTCGATTTTTTATCTTTGCATATTATTAATTAATAATTTGAGATAACATATACATGTGTTCGTATTTAAAAAAAAAGGTAGCAGCAAATTGAAATTATAAGTAAATTAAAATAGAATCTTTAAATATGAATAATTAATAATTTGAGAATATATATAAGTTCGTATTTTTTTTTTGAAAAAGTAACCAGCAAAATTGAAATGATAAGTAAATTAAAATAGATTTCATTTTCTTTTCGTTAGGTTATGAGGTATATTTTCACGCCCCTTAACTACACGTAGGCGTCACGTCATCTACTTGACCCTCTTTCATTTCACCTCACAACAAGGAAATGGTTTAACCCCCGTTAACGCCCCTTAAATTAATATATATATATATATATAGGGGTAGGTTAACGTACAAATGCGCTTATCGTACATTACGTACGCTACAATCTCAGCCGTCCGATCATCTTCCCGCATTGAATTCGCATGTTGTTTTTTTGTAACAATTTCGCATGTTGGTTTTTTAACATGCGATTTCATCAAAAATTACACATGCGAAATTGTTACAAAAAACAACATGCTATTTCATCAAAATTATCACATGCGAAATTGAATTACCACATGCGAAATTGTTACAAAAAAACAACCTGCTGTTTCATCAAAATTATCACATGCGAAATTGAGTTACCACATGCGAAATTGTTACAAAAAACAACCTTCTATTTCATCAAAATTATCACATGCGAAATTGAATTAACACATGCGAAATTGTTACAAAAAAAACACCTGCTATTTCATCAAATTTATCACATGCGAAATTATTACAAAAAAAAAAAAACAATATGCGATTTTCATTGCGGGAAGATGATCGGACGGCTGAGATTGTAGCGTACGTAATGTACGATAAGGGAATTTGTACAGTACCCTTTACCTATATATATATATATATATATATATATATAAAGTATGTTGTGTGTGTAAATTTTGCAATGCTTAATTCCCTCTCCCTCCTAGTTAATGACTTTTAACACCCTTTAGAAGCAGTATAACAAGTATTAACAGATACCAACCAGGATTAATACCTATGAATGTTAGAGTATACTAAATGACCTTATAAGCAGAGTAATAGAATTATTCATTATAATTATTAAACATACACATAAATATATCGCCACAAATCCCACCAGTTGGATGAAGTGATATTCACCTATTTACTTTTATATATATATATATATATATATATAAGGGTAATTATTACTTCAGAACTCTAAATAATTGTAAAACTTAGAGAACTCTTAATCAACAACCATTTTATTAATATATTTTTATATTTAACATTATTTAAGGGTATTTTTTTATCATTTATTATGATATCATGTGTGTTAAGAGTAGTTTTATCACATTTTCATATGTAATTTTATAATTATATATACGTAAATTGGTTCATACACATATGTAAATTAGTTATTACACATAAATAACTTGGCTTTTCAAATATGTAAACATAAATATACATATAATATATCCTTAAATAATGTTAAATATAAAAATACATAAATAAAATAATTGTTTATTAGCGGTTCTGAAAGTTTTTTAATATTTAACGTTCTAAAATGAACCTAACCCTATATATATATATATATATATATATATATATATAGGTAAAGAGTATGGTACAAATATGGTTATCCTACATTATGTACGCTATATTATGAGCCGTACACGTGTCCTGATTGAGTTCACTTTAAGAAGGTTAAATCAGACAATTAACCTATTCATCAGAGGGCAAATTCGTCTCTTCATTCATTCAGCGAGAAGTTCGTTACACTGATATCCCGGTAATTATTATTCAAATCAGTTTCAAATTTTCCATAATTCACAATTTGCAGTTTTCGTTCGTACGTGATAGGGTTTCATTCAATTTGTCTATTTTCGATGGATCCACAGAGTAGCACTGGACGAACAGAAGAAGATTTTGAAGAAAATCGACCGATTGGTGATCATGCTCAATTATCTGCATATCAGAGAGTTTCAATTGAGGATGTTTTAAATTCGCGACCTGCAAATCCAGTTCCAATTCCAGTTTCAAGTTCAAGTGTTGCAAACGAGATTTCTATTGGTAATTATGTTAATTCAGATATCTAAATTTGTTCGTATAATTGTTTTTTGTTTAAGCGTAGCATTGTTGTAGCTGTTTTTGTAGTTTGAATGTTGATGATACTTATGTATTGTTTTGAGAAGCAGCATGTATAACTTCGCATGTTTTTACTCATTACAATTCTCATTTGGTTTTGTTTTTTTTGTAGTTTCGCATTTGATTACATAATAAATCGCATATGTAATTCAGATTAATCAATATCATCATTTCGCATGTATTTATCAGACGATTCGCATGTGGTTGTATGACTTTTTATGTTTTTTATTTTGATTCATGTAGATGAAAGGGTTTACACTCCGGAGGTTCAGGCATCAGCTACACCTGTTGTTGGGATGCAATTTATCTCCATTGAACAAGCATATGTGTTTTATCAATCATATGCTAAGTTAGCTGGCTTTTCTATTCGGAAAGGTGGCGAAGTATACAGTGGTGGTATAATCAAAACTAAGTATTTTGTTTGTTCTAAAGAGGGACATAAGCCTGTGTGTATTGATGATAATTCCAAGTCAAAAAAGCAATTCAAAACCAGGAACATGGGGACTATTAGGACCGGATGCAAAGCTCAACTTGTGATTTGCACTGTTGATGGTAGATTATATACAGTCAAGAGATTTGTTGATGGTCATAACCATAAGTTTGTTTGTCAAAATGACATTCACATGCTCCCAGCTTACAGACAATTGTCAGATGTCCAGGAGGAGATGGTTTGGGAACTTGGCACTTTAAACCTTGGTCCTGTCAAAGCTTTCCATATAATGAGGAAACGTTATGGTGGTTTCGAGAACGTTGGTGCCACGGTTGATGATTGCAAAAATTTTAGAAAGCGAATAAACAGCTATATAGGAGAGTATGATGCTGACATGGTGATTAATAGGATGACTGACAAAAACACAGTATTTAGCTGATTATTCATTTGAATACTCTGTTGATGATGGCAAACGGTTAACTGGGTTGTTCTGGGCTGATGGTTTATGCAAGCTTAACTATATGGAATTTGGCGATGTGATATCGTTCGATGCAACCTTCAAGACAAACAGGTAACTATTTCAAAGACAAACACGTTTTGTTACTGATTTTTCGCATGTTTTTGTCTGTTAATGAGTGTTCAATATTGCAAGTGTAGACAACAGAGTGGTGTTGAATATATCGCATGCTTTTCCTTCTGGTTTCGCATTTGATTTTTATTAATTCGCATGTAATAAATGTGATTTCGCATTTGTTGTCCAGGTACAAGATGGTGTTTGTCCCGTTCACAGGCATTGACAACCACTGTCGGAATGTAACACTCTCAGCTGGGTTGTTGGCATCAGAGAGTATTGAATCATATAAATGGCTTCTAAATTCATTTTTAAAGTCATTTGGTCGACAGCCTAATGTTGTAGTGACGGATCAAGACCCTGCTATGAAACAGGCTATTGAGGAGGTTTTCCCTATTAGCAGACACAGATTGTGTATGTGGCACATAATGAAAAAAGTGGCAGATAAGGTAGAGCATGCAACATTTTTGGTGTTTTTGTTGGTGTTATTTTTAATTATTATAGCTTTTTTGTAATAGACTGATTTAAAATGCATTTATTTGTTAAAGGTTGGGCATGAGTTGTGCAATAATGATGAGTTTAAAAGGAGGATGTGCGACATTGTTTGGACTGATTCGATTGAGCCCGAAGAATTCGAGAGGCAGTGGAAGTTGGTGATGATTGAGTTTGGTCTCACTGAAAACAAATGGATTGATGATATGTTTGGGATGAGATCCATGTGGATTCCGGCTTTTTACCGGCATGAGCCAATGTCAGGTCTTATGAGAACAACTTCAAGATCAGAGAGTGAGAACCATTTTTTTTGTCAGGTTGCTAATTCACAACTCACACTTGTAGAGTTTATGAATCATTTTGATGGGGCAATCGATGTTCAAAGGTTCAATTGTGACACCTGTGTCACCGCGACCATCAAACAAATACCAAGCCGATGAAATATTGTATTTCATACTTGGGATCTTGTATAAATATGTGTATGTTTTGCACATATCAATTATTGTTCAATTTCAAACTCTACATTGCTTTCTAGAGCATTATACGCAAACTGGTGCGTAAACGTACTCAGTTTAATGCGACAAATACTCCGGAACATCAACATATACTCAACATACCTTAAATAACCTTTACATAACTTAGAAATAAGTTTTTAAGGCTTGGGTATAGCAAAAACAAGTTAATTCGCTTACAGGGACTAAACTTGACAAACTGCGAAAGTATGCCAATTTGAACTGTAACGAACATTCCGGAACATGTTCATAAGTTAAACATACCCTAAATATCCTCTACATAGCTTAGAAATAGGCTTTGAGGTGTTTGGTATGCTAAAACAAACTTTTGGATCATTCAGGGACTAAAAGTGTCAAAAAGTGCACAAGTTTACACTTTCGCGCATAATTTACGTTCTGAATACATCCGGACATCCAAAAATTTATGTAAGCATCCTTATATTATGCCTTAGTGTTGGGCATGAGAAAAATCCATTCGTCGCGTCATTTGGATCGTCTTTCGCGCTTATGCGCATTCCGTCGTAATTAAGCGAACATCGCAATCGTACGGCCAAACGAACCGACATCCGGAATATTTTTGAGCATATTTCATGTCCCCTACACTTTAACTTCATCTTAGAGCCTTGAAATGAGGTTAACGGGGCTTAAACGTGCCAAAAATGGGCCAAAATACGTGTTTTTGAAGTGCAGGGACCAAAATTGTAAATTCTGATCTGGGAACCTTAGGCGGGGCGCGTAAGGATTTACCAAATCCTTACGCGGGGCGCGTGAGACTGTCAAACAGATTCAATGTATCTATTTAATGCAGTTGGCCTTTCGTTCGATCAAGAGGCAATGGCCTTTCACCCAATCAAAAGCCAAGGGGCAATTTCTGACTTACCACAAGAATTTGACAAGTGTACGCTCGAGATCGCGGCACGATATTCGATAAACGATCCTAACGGTTCCACTTTTCCTATAAATACCCCCCCTTGTTCCAAAAACCCACAAAATCTGATCTTAAGGCTCTAAGTTGGAACCATTGTTCCATACCTGAGCTATTTGATCTAGATTAGCACTCGGGGACCTTCCGTAAGTCTTCTTTCGCTCTTTTATCGCTTTTCGAGTCTGAAAGTCAACGTTTTGTTGACTTTCTGCATTGACCAGCTTATGGTCGATGCGAAGTTCATGGAACTTCATAACGTGAGCGTGATCACGATGGTTATGGTCCGTAGTGACCATACCTACTGATTACCACGTTATCTAGGCTCAGTGACGAGTCGTAGTTTTGGCCAAAATGCGCATTCTTGCGTATTTTGTAACCAAACTACTCGTGAGCATCAAAGCCGTTTGTTTTGATGCCAAACCTGTTTTCTAAACTTAGTTAAGCATGTTCTAACATGCTTAGCTCGTCACTTTTAGTTTAGTGCTTATATAGGGTCGTAAGGTAAGCGATCTAAACCATCGCTTATACTTTCGAACCCGACCCATTTGGTCGATCATTAGGATTCGACCAAACACATTAGGTGACCATAGCTATAACCTTCCGAGGTTATACCTTGTGGTCACGATGTTAGGCGTTCCAGACGCGTTCTACGCGAATGACGCGTAAGGTAGCATAAGCTACCTAAACGGGTCGTGATGGACCGTAAGCACTTAGGATAAGTTTCATTTTAGTATGTAGGCTTTGTTAAACCATATTACACGAGTCTCCATACTCGTTTGGTTTACGAACCCGCATACTATCCGATCCTTCCGATTTTGATCCGGTATATTGATATAGCTACCTATTAGGTGCCGTTTGATATTCCGTGATCGCTAAGCATTATTTGGTTATTATACAAGAACTCAAAGCAATCTCAGGTGAGTACATTGAACCCCTCTTTTACTATTTTCCAAACTGTTTTGGGGTGAAACACATGTGCCTACTTGCTACTTTCATGCTTTCCGGTTTTCACATCATATACTACTATGTTCGATAGTCCATATATAGTACATGATTTCATTGTGTTTATGCTATGTATGCCCATTGTGTGCGTACTTAGTACATTGCTTTACATCACATTTCATGCTACGTATGCCCATTGTGTGCATACGTAGTACATTGTTTCACATTGCATATCTGTTGCATATGCTCATCCAGCATATGAACACATTACTCTACATTTTGAACCGTTGTACTCTACAATACATTTCATGCTACGTACGCCCATTGTGTGCATACATAGTACATTGTTTCACATTGCATATCTGTTGCATATGCTCATCCAGCATATGAACACATTACTCTACATTTTGAACCGTTGTACTCTACAATACATTTCATGCTACGTACGCCCATTGTGTGCATACGTAGTACATTGTTTCACATTGCATATCTGTTACATATGCTCATCCAGCATATGAACACAGTATACTACATTTTGAACCGTTGTACTCTACAATACATTTCATGCTACGTACGCCCATTGTGTGCATACGTAGTACATTGTTTCACATTGCATTTCTGTCGCATATGCTCATCCAGCATATGAACACATTACACTACATTTTGAACCGTTGTAACCATTTGACTATGTGAACCGTCTTACCCCTTTGATTTCATGAACCGTCTGTAACCATTGAACCGTGTAAACCAGTTGTATCCGTTGACATGGATTACATTTGACAATAGACATTTGACTATACATAAACATTTCTACCGTTGTTAAACATTTCATCTTGATGGTTTGGTTTGAGTAAGTGATTTAAGTAACGAGGCATGTGTAATATGATACAAGCATGGTGGATACGCCGCTGGTACTTCCTATATATAAGTGTTTGTATGGTATTACATATCGTAGCGTTATTTGAATCATTTCAATTTGAGACATATGACATTTTATACAAATAACACACTTTTCACGAGACATTGTTTTACAAATGACTTATCTTATACAAACTCATTTTACATGGTTATCCGCTTAACCATACAGTGTTCTCTTATTTATACATATCATTTGATCTTACCGTTTTTCAAATCATTTACAAGATAAAGCAAATTACAAGGTTCATGACTAAACATTTTCTCAAACATAAGTCATGAATTCCGTTTTCACAAAACCAGTGTATCTCACAGGCATTTTTATGCTGACATACCTATTTTCACATGTGTTTTCAGGAGATGATGCATAGGACTTATCAAGACATACTTAGGCGGACCTGTGCCTTAGTGACTTAAAACGAGACAAGAACTAGTTAATTTATGTTATGTACACTTTGATTCTTGTTTAGACAATGTAAACTTTCATGTTTGATTTATAAAACGAAACTTCATTTGCCATGGATTTGAAACAATTGATTCTGTTACAACACTCCCCGACGTTTCCGCCACGTTTTGTATGTTCTACGTGGTCGGGGTGTGACAGAAAAGTTGGTATCAGAGCCAATGGTTATAGGGAATTAGGTTATTAGTAATGCTTTGACCTAGTCTATAACCTTCCTAGGACCCTAACGCGAGTTTACTTGCGTTTAGTCACAAAACAATACCGTCACCTATCCTTAGGCGACGACCACAACAAGAACATAAATTTCAAAACCGCTTTGAAAACCAATCATCTGTTCTAGGATGATTGATTACTAGGTTTTGAACCCTCTGTTATAAGGTTTTGAACCCCTTTGAATTTTCAAAACTCCCGTCAAAGTTTTGGGTCCTAAATAGTGTGAACACGTGCGAACTGGAAGGGTGAATGCCTTTACCCTGGGTTTTCTGTCTAAGGTTAGAGTGTTCGTACAAATCCACATAATCGGACCAGTCACTCTTACCTGGGAACTCTTGGGGTGAGTGTCCACTTATAGGCGAGCATGTCTTCGCGATACACTATGAGGATCTATTTGCTTTGATTCAGCCTTGGTGTTGTTTGTTTGCTTCATGATTCAAACAAATGACCATCAACCGTGATTATGGTCGGTGATTGTAACATCCTATTCTTACCCAATACCATTTTATTTGTTTCCTTTCATGTTTTCCTCTTTTAGAATGCCTCCTCGACGCGAACACCAGATAGCAACTGCCGAGCTGGCAGAAATTATTGCGCAGCAGATGGCTGCTCAATTCCCAAATCTCTTTGCTCAATGGAACCAAGCCAACAACAACAACAATGGTACATGCAATTTCAAGAGCTTTAACTCGGCTAAACCACTCAAGTTTAGTGGTTCTGAGGGAGCAACTGGGCTTCTCCAATGGTTCGAGAGCATCGAGAATACCTTTCGCCACGTGCAGTGTCCGGAAAATCGCAAGGTCGAGTTTTCTTCGAGTGTGTTTCAGAAGAGGGCTCTTACATGGTGGAATGGGGTAATGAGAGACCGTGGTGCAGATGTTGCTCTAGCACAAACATGGGCTGAACTGAGAGCTCTTATGATGAGAGAGTTTTGTCCTCGTCATGAACAACGAGCATTGGAGAAGGAGTTTGATGATTTGAAACAAGATAGTGGCGAACACAGGGCATATACTGATAGGTTTGAGGAGTTGAGTCTACTTTGCCCGACTATGGTCGCCCCACTCGACAAGGCTATCGAAAGGTACATCGACGGCCTGCCTGACTCGGTACAAGACATTGTCACTGGTAGCAACCCTACCACACTCCGTCATGCCATTGAGCTATCTGCAACCTTGACTGAATCGCAGATCAGAAAGCATAAACTTTTTCGAAAAGGTGACAAGAAACCGGTCGGGGAATCGAACCCAATCGAGGAATCAAAGACCATGGATGAACAGACTGAATCTCCTAAGAAGTCAAAGAAGCGAAAGGCTTCTCAGAACTTCGCCATGGTCGCTCACAATGGTCAAGCCGTCCCCAACCAACCAGCTCAACCCCCTGCTAGAAAACCATACAATGGAACTGCACCTTTGTGCAACCAATGTGGCCTCCATCATCACGCCAATGTACAGTGCCGCAAATGCCAAACTTGTGGGCTTATAGGCCACACAGCAAGAGTCTGCCCAACTGCAGCTGCGCCAAACCAAGCTGGCAACAATCCCGCTCAAGGTCGTTTTCTACCAGGCTCTTGTTTCAACTGTGGCGAGATGGGTCATTTCCGAAGAAATTGCCCAAAGCTTGCTAATGCAAATCCAACTCAGGGATGAGCATCTGACTGACTAGAAGACAACATCGTCTAGAAATAATCACGTCCTATGTATTATTTTCTTTTGTTGTCAAGGTCCAAGAAAACCGTTGTTATCGTTGTTTATAAATAAATTTTTATTTACCTTGCAATGTATTTCTGTGATTGCATGTATAAACGACATACCCCCTTACAATACCGACAATCAAGAAACCGTATTCCTTGAAGAACAAACTACCCCCAAAATTCTCCCATCTTATGATCTCTTGCGTCTTCCACGAAATTCCTAAGTACCCGTTTATTCTAAGGAAACGAAGTACAAGGCGCAGGTTACAACACATGACGAATACCCAAAGTACCACTATAAATCCTTAATAGGGTACCTAAGGATTTCCCGTAAGTCCTTAATTGTTGTATACCTTAATTCGAATGTGGAGATTCCTTGTAATCAAAAATCAAATTTTGGGAGATCTTCCTATCTTCTCAGATAGATTCCAGTGAACATTGAGACCCGTCGATTGGTTTCCATATCCGTATTCAATCAATAACAAGTTAAAAACAAATTATGATCAAGTTAACAAGTATGTGACTTTGTGCCTATGTGTTCCCTTATGTGTTGTTGTGTGATCCAAATTATGCTATCCAAATCCTCGTAGAATCTTACATATCCTTGTACAAGAGATTCATCGTAGGATACCCAGGGGTATTACTTAAAATCCTCAATGGACTTCTATGTTATAGTTAAGTCCCTCGGATTATAAAGTACTACTTCATAATTAGACCCTTGAGTGGTCCAGTTAAACAGATTCATCCAAAAATCTGGATAAGGATATCATGTGATGATATGGCTGAAAAGACTCCTTGGTGGCCTAACTAAGAAGATCCCCTGTCGATCTAATTAAAAGGAACCGATGGAAGTCTAGTCACCCTCGTCACAAGTTTGATATCCTTCCCCAAAACATTACAAAACAAACTGTGCGGACTGTGCAAGGGATTACGTAATTATGGATGCATACATAATTATAGAATTTAGTGCACAGAAATCACAGCAAGTTCTGTTATGTGTCTAGAGTTAACCCTATTCATTTCCAACTCTGATGAAGCAACCGTTGAAAATGACTCCGTTAGTTCATTTTCGTTTCTGACGATTTATCCGTTGGGGAAATGAATATCCGTTGTGTAATCCTTCATTTCCAACTCTGAGGAAGCAACCGTTGAAAATGACTCTGTTAGTTCATTTTCGTTTCTGACGATTTATCCGTTGGAGAAATGAATATCCGTTGTGTAATCCTTCATTTCCAACTCTGAGGAAGCAACCGTTGAAAATGACCCCGTCTGTACATTTTCGTTTCCGACGATTTATCCGTTGAGGAAATGAATATCCGTTGTGTAATCCTTCATTTCCAACTCTGAGGAAGCAACCGTTGAAGATGACTCTGTTAGTTCATTTTCGTTTCTGAAGATTTATCCGTTGAGGAAATGAATATCCATTGTGAAATCCTTCATTTCCAACTCTGAGGAAGCAACCGTTGAAAATGACTCCGTTAGTTCATTTTCGTTTCTGACGATTTATCCGTTGGGGAAATGAATATCCGTTGTGTAATCCTTCATTTCCAACTCTGAGGAAGCAACCGTTGAAAATGACCCCGTCTGTACATTTTCGTTTCTGAAGATTTATCCGTTGAGGAAATGAATATCCGTTGTGAAATCCTTCATTTCCAACTCTGAGGAAGCAACCGTTGAAGATGACTCCGTTAGTTCATTTTCGTTTCTGACGATTTGTCCATTGAGGAAATGAACATCCGTTTGCTTATTCCGTCATTTCCATTTCTGAAGAATACTCGTTGAGGAAAATGACTCCGTCTGTTCATATTCGTTTCTGAGGAATGACCGTTAAGGAAATGACAAGATATTGCCTTACAT
Organism: Helianthus annuus; assembly: GCF_002127325.2. Classification (NCBI taxonomy): domain Eukaryota; kingdom Viridiplantae; phylum Streptophyta; class Magnoliopsida; order Asterales; family Asteraceae; genus Helianthus; species Helianthus annuus. The sequence goes on along the minus strand of NC_035445.2, from coordinate 108,808,896 downwards.
ATCGCTGGTGGTTATTTGGCAAAGTCACAAATAGACTCCTACGAATAAATTTCGGGACAAAATTTCCTAAAGTAGGGGAGACTGTGACACCTGTGTCACCGCGACCATCAAACAAATACCAAGCCGATGAAATATTGTATTTCATACTTGGGATCTTGTATAAATATGTGTATGTTTTGCACATATCAATTATTGTTCAATTTCAAACTCTACATTGCTTTCTAGAGCATTATACGCAAACTGGTGCGTAAACGTACTCAGTTTAATGCAACAAATACTCCGGAACATCAACATATACTCAACATACCTTTACATAACTTAGAAATAAGTTTTTAAGGCTTGGGTATAGCAAAAACAAGTTAATTCGCTTACAGGGACTAAACTTGACAAACTGCGAAAGTATGCCAATTTGAACTGTAACGAACATTCCGGAACATGTTCATAAGTTAAACATACCCTAAATATCCTCTACATAGCTTAGAAATAGGCTTTGAGGTGTTTGGTATGCTAAAACAAACTTTTGGATCATTCAGGGACTAAAAGTGTCAAAAAGTGCACAAGTTTGCACTTTCGTACATAATTTACGTTCTGAATACATCCGGACATCCAAAAATTTATGTAAGCATCCTTATATTATGCCTTAGTGTTGGGCATGAGAAAAATCCATTCGTCGCGTCATTTGGATCGTCTTTCGCGCTTATGCGCATTCCGTCGTAATTAAGCGAACATCGCAATCATACGGCCAAACGAACCGACATCCGGAATATTTTTGAGCATATTTCATGTCCCCTACACTTTAACTTCATCTTAGCGCCTTGAAATGAGGTTAACGGGGCTTAAACGTGCCAAAAATGGGCCAAAATACGTGTTTCTGAAGTGCAGGGACCAAAATTGTAAATTCTGATCTGGGAACCTTAGGCGGGGCGCGTAAGGATTTACCAAATCCTTACGCGGGGCGCGTGTGACTGTCAGATAGATTCAATGTATCTATTTAATGCAGTTGGCCTTTCGTTCGATCAAGAGGCAATGCCCTTTCACCCAATCAAGAGCCAAGGGGCAATTTCTGACTTACCACAAGAATTTGACAAGTGTACGCTCGAGATCGCGGCACGATATTCGATAAATGATCCTAACGGTTCCACTTTTCCTATAAATACCCCCCCCTTTGTTCCAAAAACCCACAAAATCTGATCTTAAGGCTCTAAGTTGGAACCATTGTTCCATACCTGAGCTATTTGATCTAGATTAGCACTCGGGGACCTTCCGTAAGTCTTCTTTCGCTCTTTTATCGCTTTTCGAGTCCGAAAGTCAACGTTTTGTTGACTTTCTGCATTGACCAGCTTATGGTCGATGCGAAGTTCATGGAACTTCATAACGTGAGCGTGATCACGATGGTTATGGTCCGTAGTGACCATACCTACTGATTACCACGTTATCTAGGCTCAGTGACGAGTCGTAGTTTTGGCCAAAATGCGCATTCTTGCGTATTTTGTAACCAAACTACTCGTGAGCATCAAAGCCGTTTGTTTTGATGCCAAACCTGTTTTCTAAACTTAGTTAAGCATGTTCTAACATGCTTAGCTCGTCACTTTTAGTTTAGTGCTTATATAGGGTCGTAAGGTAAGCGATCTAAACCATCGCTTATACTTTCGAACCCGACCCATTTGGTCGATCATTAGGATCCGACCAAACACATTAGGTGACCATAGCTATAACCTTCCGAGGTTATACCTTGTGGTCACGATGTTAGGCGTTCCAGACGCGTTCTACGCGAATGACGCGTAAGGTAGCATAAGCTACCTAAACGGGTCGTGATGGACCGTAAGCACTTAGGATAAGTTTCATTTTAGTATGTAGGCTTTGTTAAACCATATTACACGAGTCTCCATACTCGTTTGGTTTACGAACCCGCATACTATCCGATCCTTCCGATTTTGATCCGGTATATTGATATAGCTACCTATTAGGTGCCGTTTGATATTCCGTGATCGCTAAGCATTATTTGGTTATTATACAAGAACTCAAAGCAATCTCAGGTGAGTACATTGAACCCCTCTTTTACTATTTTCCAAACTGTTTTGGGGTGAAACACATGTGCCTACTTGCTACTTTCATGCTTTCCGGTTTTCACATCATATACTGCTATGTTCGATAGTACATATATAGTACATGATTTCATTGTGTTTATGCTATGTATGCCCATTGTGTGCGTACTTAGTACATTGCTTTACATCACATTTCATGCTACGTACGCCCATTGTGTGCATACGTAGTACATTGTTTCACATTGCATATCTGTTGCATATGCTCATCCAGCATATGAACACATTACTCTACATTTTGAACCGTTGTACTCTACAATACATTTCATGCTACGTACGCCCATTGTGTGCATACGTAGTACATTGTTTCACATTGCATATCTGTTGCATATGCTCATCCAGCATATGAACACATTACTCTACATTTTGAACCGTTGTACTCTACAATACATTTCATGCTACGTACGCCCATTGTGTGCATACGTAGTACATTGTTTCACATTGCATATCTGTTACATATGCTCATCCAGCATATGAACACAGTATACTACATTTTGAACCGTTGTACTCTACAATACATTTCATGCTACGTACGCCCATTGTGTGCATACATAGTACATTGTTTCACATTGCATTTCTGTTGCATATGCTCATCCAGCATATGAACACATTACACTACATTTTGAACCGTTGTAACCATTTGACTATGTGAACTGTCCTACCCCTTTGATTTCATGAACCGTCTGTAACCATTGAACCGTGTAAACCAGTTGTATCCGTTGACATGGATTACATTTGACAATAGACATTTGACTATACATAAACATTTCTACCGTTGTTAAACATTTCATCTTGATGGTTTGGTTTGAGTAAGTGATTTAAGTAACGAGGCATGTGTAATATGATACAAGCATGGTGGATACGCCGCTGGTACTTCCTATATATAAGTGTTTGTATGGTATTACATATCGTAGCGTTATTTGAATCATTTCAATTTGAGACATATGGCATTTTATACAAATAACACACTTTTCACGAGACATTGTTTTACAAACGACTTATCTTATACAAACTCATTTTACATGGTTATCCGCTTAACCATACAGTGTTCTCTTATTTATACATATCATTTGATCTTACCGTTTTTCAAATCATTTACAAGAGAAAGCAAATTACAAAGTTCATGACTAAACATTTTCTCAAACATAAGTCATGAATTCCGTTTTCACAAAACCAATGTATCTCACAGGCATTTTTATGCTGACGTACCTATTTTCACATGTGTTTTCAGGAGATGATGCATAGGACTTATCAAGACATACTTAGGCGGACCTGTGCCTTAGTGACTTAAAACGAGACAAGAACTTTCATGTACACTTTGATTCTTGTTTAGACAATGTAAACTTTCATGTTTGATTTATAAAACGAAACTTCATTTGCCATGGATTTGAAACAATTGATTCTGTTACAACACTCCCCGACGTTTCCGCCACGTTTTGTATGTTCTACGTGGTCGGGGTGTGTCATCAATCATAGGAAAAATGATCATATTTCAAGATATACTGAGCCAGCTGATTGGAGTCAAACTACATTGGAAAAAGATGCTGCTAAGATCTACACCAGGTCTATATTTTTTGATCAGCAATTAGAGATACATGGAACAATTTCCGAATGTTTGCCGATGGACACCAAAGTTGAAGGTCCACGTATCAGAATATTGTTGAAGGATTTTAAAGCACATGGAGATGGTTTATTGGAGGTATTTTTCATGTTTTTTTAGATATGCGAATCCGTTACATTACATATGCGATTTTAGTTTATTTATTTTACATTATTTTTTTAGAAATGCGAAATTGTTATGTTCCACATGCGATATTAATTTGACTCACTTACATGATTGTTAAACATGCGATATTGTTATGTTTATACATGCGATTTTAAACCTTATTATTATTTTTTTTGGTTATTTGCTAGGTGTGGTTCAAGAATCTCGAGAATGATGTAACTGCACAGTGTAGCTGTTTGCGTTTTGAGCAGTATGGGCTGCTATGCAAACACATATATTTTCTTTTCAAGATGTTTGGTGTTAAAGAAATACCAAACAAATATGTTATGAAGAGATGGACGGAGGATGTTGTGCCGAATGAGTTAAATGTTAAGTACAATCTAAATGTGGGGGGCAAGGATGTGCATCAGAGGGCTAAAAGGATTGCTCGTGAAATCATCCACACAGGGGAGTATTTGGTTAGTAATTTGATTTCCGACTTTGATCAACTTGTCTTAGTGAGGGATCAAATGATGCAGCTTAAAGAGAGAGTTGACCAGAGTCGCATAACCAAGCAACTTGATCCAAAATTTGACCGATTTTCAAAGTTGATTGGTTATCAACAGCCAGTAACTAATGCTCCCCCTACTGTTCGTGTGCCTGCTGGTACAAGAAACAAAGGCCGCGGCTCGCATAGAAGGATTAAATCTAAGAAGGAACAAATGATCAGCCGCAAAGGGAAAAGGTCAAGGACATGTAGCGTATGCAATGAAAAAGGTCATGACATTCGGACTTGCGGCGAGCTTAAAGCCAAACAACAAGGTAAACAGGGAAAAAAGAAGATGAAGGGTGTCCAGATTGAAGATGGTGTGAGAGACAAAGACAATGAGGGTGAAGACGACGAAGAGGAAGATGACTTTGAAGATTCCATCAGTGATGATGGATCTGAAGAAGAAGATCAGTGGGAAGAGGTGTCTGGAGATGAAGATGACGAGGATGAGTAATGTCTTTTTAAATGTAAATGCGAATTTATAAGAAATACATGCGATTTTATATTCATTAATGTATATCATTTTTCACATGCGATTTTAGTATTATAAACATGCGATTTTTATATGCATCAGTTTAATTTTAGTTTATATGATTTTTCAAATGCGATTTCTCCTTTAATACATGCGATGTTGAGTTATCTTGTTTTTTTTATGTTATAGTGGCAAAGATCCCTAATTCATTCATGCGATTTTTAAAATAGATTAAAGCGTAATATTTGTTCAAAACATATATCCAAAATACAAAATATTGGTTATTGTCAAACACAGCTACAACCATAAAATGATTTAACAGAAATTTAGTTACTTGAAGCAAAGATTTTTTCACGTTCAGTAGAGCTGAACTCCATCTTCTCCTTCACCGTGTGTAGAGCATCTGTCAGGAAAGAGAAGGCTAAGTCATCAGCTCGAGATTGCAATGTTTTTGATTTTTTCCATATCTTCAGATGCCATTTTTTTTTTGTGTCTGTGTGTTTTGTGTGTGTTTTATTTGGTATTCTATGTCTTAATATGGAAGGTAGTTATCAAGGTTTTTTATATTAATATAGTAAATTTATTATATAGGTAGGGTGGTAAGTTCAGTAGTGTTTATTGTAAAATTCATCATTACATGTCAAATTATAGTCACATCGTTAATAAACTAAGGTTTTTTATATAAAATAATATCATTTTTAGTTTTTATGATTGGTAGTTTTTTTTTTTTTTGTATTTTTGTTACAAATTTTATTTTTTTTTAAAGTTTTGGTTGCAGCCTTATTCGAAATCGCATTTGATTCGAAAGAAATTCGCAAACTGTAAGAAACAAACATTTAAATGTCCCTTTCTATGATTTCACATGTTTAATTTATATGAAATCGCACACTATATGAAGGGGATATTGAAAAGTTTGATTTCGCATTTGTATTATCATGAATTCGCAAACTATATGAAATTTCAAAGAATTCTTAACTTTTTTACTGATATCGCATATGCATCCCATGAATTCGCAAAGTATATGAAATGTCAAAGAATTTTTTTATACCGAATTCGCATTTACATTATCAAACGTTTTCACACATGATTTGTCAATCTGCACCATCTTCTTCGATAATCAGTGCATACAGAATTTCTAAATTCATCAGAAGTTCATTTTCTCAGAAGAGTTTGACATAAGAATCGTTCTGGTTAATTGTTATAATTTCGGTTTTGGTTTTGATTTAGGATCTTACGTTATGATTTTTGAGGTTTTGTTCGCTGTTTATCAGGTGCTTTGATCTTAAATTTGACGATTTTAACCTTGGCGGTTTCCTTTTTATTAATCCTATGTTGACATTTTTAATAGAAAAAGGCGCTGTTTATGAAAGATGATCCGACGGCTGTGGACGACGCGTACATAATGTACGATTAGGTTATTTGTATGATAATCGGTCTATATATATATATATATATATAGAATTACGATAAAATATGAACCACCTCGAGTTGTAAGAACCGTGAGAACTTTTTGATCCGGGGCGAGGTGGACCAAATTTTTTTTTTTCATAAACGTAGATGCGTGTATTATAAACACATTTGTAAAAAAAATTCAAAAAAAAAAGTGTCGTGTGTGTAGTTTTGAGCACCACAAGTTTGTGTTTATGGGTACCGTAAATTTTCCGGTAAGATTTACGGTACCCGTAAACACAAACTTGTGGTGCTCAAAACTACACACACGATATTTTTTTTGAATTTTTTTTACAAATGTGTTTATAATACACGCATTTACGTTTATGAAAAAAAATTTTGGTCCACCTCGCCCCGTACGGTGTAGTTCTCACGGTTCTTACAACTCGAGGTGGTTCTCATTTTAGCGGTCCCCTATATATGTATATATATATATATATATATATATATATATACATATATTAGTTGAAACTTTAAAACCCGTCGTGAGAGTGAATATTGGTTAGTGATTATATGGTTTAAGTTATTCTACAAAGGTAACTAAAAATAAAAAAGTGTACAAAGACACAATGGATGACACAATGTCAAAAAATATAACACAATGTTGAGGAAAAAAGACACAATAAGGCGCAAAAACACACAATGATGCAAATATAAAAAATACACAATGATATATAAAAGACACAACGATAATAAACAAATATTCTAAAATCTACAACCTACAAATCACAAAATGAAAACCTAAAATCTCACGTCGTAGAGTTCGATGAGACGGTTCTGATGCCGCTTGAATGAGGTCATTTGGAGTCCGTCTGATACCCTTTGTACGAATTCTTATTTTTAAAAGCCTTTGTATTTGATCCTAAACCGTGATTATATAAGTGCTCACTGATATTAGGGAAAACCTCACTAGAAACTTGATGACAAAGTTCTTTCCTAATTTAGTATTGTTCTCTATTTGTTTCTTAATTTGGTATTGTTCTTTGTTTGTTAGATCGTCCGGTATGGGTTTGGTAAGTCCATCGGGAAGCCGACGTGCAGGGGGACGAGAGATTTTCCCTGACCTCCCCGTCCATATTTTTGACCGTTGCATTTATTGACCGTTGTAAACAATCGTATTTTCAATAATTTTTTTATATCCTATTTATACTCCATATCATCTTTAAAAATCACACCACATTTTTAATATTCTTTTCAACATCAAATCCAAATCCATTTTCAACATCAAAACAAATCATGGATCCGTTATTCCCTCAACCCAACCACCACTCGTATATAACACGACACTGATGGAGCCTTTTCATTTAGCGGTTTTAGTCAATCTCAAAACCCTTGGAAAATGAAGTACCAACAACACCGCCATGCTATGCAAATGCAAATGCAAGCACCCGAGCACGATTTCGTTTCTTTAGCCACGGATGACGATGTTACACCTGAAACGTAACCACAAACCAAGAAAACTAAGTAGGGAAAACCGAGCTCTAAGAGATAAAAAAAGGTAAGCGGGAAGGCGGAAAGCATTCCTTGGACCACAGATGAGTTGGAAGGCTTGCATGAGCCTGGGTTAAAGTTTCTACCAATATGATGTTAGGTATTTTTTTTAATTTTATTTTTAAATAAAATACTAGAAATAATATGTGTATTTGATTTCTAGAGAATTATTATATTTTTAAGTTTTAATTTGTAGCCAACAACCGAAAACGTGAAGGCTTTTATAACCAAGTTTGTAAATAATTTTTCTAGTTTATGCAACGCGAACCATATCGATTATTCCATTCCATTAGTTCAAAATTTAGAGAGATGAATGAAAAAATTGATTTGTTTACGGGTATACATCAACATGCATGGCACAATCGTAAAAGTGGTGAAGATGATGCAACTATTTTGTCGTTAGTAGTTGAGAGATACACCACAAAACACGGACCTTGGAATTACATGAGATCGTATGTAATATTGAGAAAATGTGAGAAGTGGAAGGTGGTGCTTAATGAGGTTTCAAAAGCGAAAAGATTTAAAACAAGTGTGTTAGGGAGTTATAGTGCGGATGGTTCGGATGCACGTTGTGCTATCAATATAAACGATGACCCTGAGTTCGAAGATGATGCTCTAACTCCTAAACAAGAGTGGCCAACTGGAAGGTATCGTGCTAAAAAGGCAACATCTTAGAAGGATTTAGGCTCAAAGGAAACGAGCTCGAGTGATGCGTCTAAACTTGATACAATTCTTCAAAAATTCAACCATTCTATGGGAGTGCAAGAGGATTGATACAAAAGGAAAGAGAATGAAAAGGAAAGAGAATGAAGGCGAGGGAAAAGGAGAGACTTGGGTTTGATTGGAGGCGATTCGAATTTGATATACAAAATCAAGAAGCCGAAGAATTCCGACTCATGAGAATCGACATCGAAAGCGTACCCAAAAGAGACCGTGCAGAGGTCTCAAGGATGAAAGACAAAATCGCGAAGAAAAGGCTTGGAGAAGTGGAAGTGGGCTTTATTTTTCTTATTTTTAAGTTATGTATCTTTAATTATGTCGTTTTTTTAGGCTATTTAATTTTATTTATAATTAATGAAAACTTTTTATAATTTTATCAATTTTGGCATTGAAAAATAAAAATAAAAAAAATGGAAGAGGGAAGGTGGAAGAAGGGGGAACTGTAGATTATGCATGGGAGAGGATGATGAGGTGGAAGAGGAGAGTGAGTGGCGATGATGTGGGCTTGGGATAAGGGGAACCACACCTGGTAGTCTTAGTACTAAGCATAGACATTGTCCCTTGTAGTTACTAATTCTTATTAAATTTGTACCCTTTATCATCAACTTACTTGTCATTGGAAATTACCTATATATTAGTTTACAACTTTTGTTTGTGAGTAAAATTTAATATTCAATTTTTCTGCACCTTTCACCCTTTTACTTTTCTTCTTTTATAACATTGTCACAAACAAATTTTCATTGTAACCCTAACACTTTAATACTTTCAACTTTGGTCATTTATACTTTTCATCTTTTAAAAATTTGTAGTTTTACGTTTCAGTCTAGATATTCGAGTTAACACATTGCAATACGCGTATGTGACGTGGTGCGAGCGTAGTATGATTTTTGATATATTTTAAGCACTTTTTACTCGTTTATCAAGCTTTAATTTTATAAAACACGATATAACACTATCACTCTTTACAACACGCTAGTGCAAGTGCACCCATTGTTGGCGTAGTATAGTGATGGTAAGATACCGAGGTCGTCTAATGACACAAGATCTTTTAATACTGAAATATCGTCAACGTCTAATCTAACAAAGTTTTGAGAAAATATTTTTTTATTAAACCAAATAAAGATACTAAAATAAAAAAAGAAACAAGTAGACAAGATAGAATCACTTGGTTCCGACTTATCTTTTACGTATCCTTTGATGATTTCCGCACTTAGGGTGTTTTAAGAGATTATCTTAGTTATAGTGGCATGTCCCGCTTTTGGAGGCAACGCTACCCTTAACCATATTGGTCTGAGTCAGCAAGAATACAGTCCTGCAAGGCTGGAATATTGAAAGATAACTAAGTAAGTTATTAATGCAAAATGTGGCAAGTCCTTCTTTTGGAGGCAACTGACGTGCGTGCGGGTGTCCTTTAGTATATTTTTAGCTCTTTTTACTCGCTGATTCAAGTTTTAAATTTATAAAACACGATATTCCACTATCACCCTACATATACGCTAGAGCAAGTGCACCCATCGCGGACGTAGTTTAGTGATGGTAAGATACCGAGGTCGTCCAAGGACACAAGAGCTTTTAATACCGGCTTATCGTCAATGTCTAATCGAACCAAACTTTGAAGAAAAGATTTTTAGAACTAAAAAAAGATAAACTAAAAAGCAAAAAATAAAATAAAAGTAAAAACAGATAGACAAGAAAGAATCACTTGGTTCCGACTTATCTTTCATGTATCCTTTTGATGATTTCCGCACTTTGGGCATTTTAAGAGATTATCTTAGTTATAGTAGTAGGCCCCTATGCGACGTTACCCTCAACCTAGTGGTCTGAGCTGAGTCACCGGTGTACGTTAAGCGTGATATGATTTTATTAATATTTTAATCTCGTTTTACGCATTAGTCAAGTTTTAAATTTATAAAACACGATATTGTACTAACACTAAACACACACTTGGGTTAGTGCACCCATCGCGAGCGTAGTATAGTGTTGGTAAGATACCGAGGTCGTCCAAGGACACAAGAACTTTTAATACCGGTTTATCGTGAACGTCTTATCAATCTAAATTTTTGAGAAAAGAGTTTTTAAATATGAAAATTAAAACTGAAAATCAAATGATAAATAAAATGAAAAACAAATAGACAAGATAGAATCACTTGGATCCAACTCATTTTTAATGTACCCTTTGATGATTTTCGCACTTTAGGACTTTTTAAAAGATTATCTTAGTTATAGTAGTAGGCCCCTCTTTTGAAGGCGACGTTACCCTCAACCTAGTTGTTTAAGTCAGCAGGGATATGATCCCAAAGGGTCGGAATATTTAAAGATAATTAAATAAGTTATTAATGCGAAAAGTGGTAGGCCCCTCTTTTGAAAGCGACGTTACCCTCGGCTAAGTGGTTTAAGTCTGCAAGGATACAATCCCAAGAAGCTGGTTTAATGTTTTAATAGTAGTTTACATATGAGGGGTTCAAGCTATTCGCACCCCTGCCATCCAATACCTTTGGGGCAATGAAGGGGGTCCTAGTATGCTTGAACCAAGTCCTTGCAGGATCAATACACTGAACGAGACAAGAACTTTACCAAACCACCCCCTAACCCCCTTCCAGGCAGTTAACGCGCTTTGTATAGACCATAAAGACACGAATGAGCAAATCAATGACATCATGAAGAAATGGTTAGGAAAATTCACTTTCAACATAAGAAACTAGTTATTAAAGTCACTAATACAAACCCAATTAAAAAGTGCCGAAAGATTAAAAATCAAAAGTAATACATTATAGACTTGTCTTCACCAAGTGATTTAAGAGATTAGCCAAACATGGCCTTTGATTGACAAGAACTCTTACGATCAAGCTTGGATCCCGAGACTACTACGCACTCTAAAGATGATAGATGGATGATGGATGATGGTGGTGGGTGTGGGTGTTGGTGTTGGTGTTGTAGTGGTGGTGGAGTGGTGGCAAAGTGGGAGTGAAGTGGTTTGCCAATGGATTCCTTTGAAGTGAACCAAGCACCCCTATTTATAGCCTGAACAGAGCCTCAGCCACGGCCCCGTGTCCATTGCGCACGGCCCATGGCCAGTCTTCTTCTGTTCATTCATTAATTGCATCTGTCAGCAGAGGGCCCCACACGACCCCATGTCTTCTGGGCACGGCCCCGTGGTCAACTCTTTGCTGTACTATCAAGATTCTGCAAATCTTAGAGCTGACCACGTGTAACAACCCGCGTTCTGGAAGTCAAAGTATAAGTGTCAAAGTCAAAGGAAGAAAGGATTGCTAATTGCGATCTGTCACTCCTTGCTTAACTATTGATTGTACACCTTGACTTGTAATCCATTTATTTAATTTGTGTACTTTAGTTGTATTATGTGGAGTATCTATAATAATCGCAGTTTAATCGCATGTTGATCGCTAATATAATTATCGTTTCATCGCTAATCGCATCGCAACTTGAATAATAGGTTCAGTATATTGTTTTATGTAACACCCCGAAAACAGGTTTGATAGACAAACCACGTTAATGTTAATGAACGGGTAAAATACCGTTAGTGGTAAAAATTAACCCGGTAAATATTAGGATTTAAATAATTAAACCTAATGTTAATTAAAAAGGAGAATAAACGCTTTGAGAAAACAAAGTATATAAGAGGCTCGGGTTAACAGGACCTAAAATAAACTTGGTTAATAACTCCCGAAACCCGCTAAAATAACTAGGAATAATTAACCTAGTTATTTATGTTTAGTAAAACAATGAAGGAGCTTGTAGTAACTAACCCATTTATAAAACCCTTAAACTTTGAGGGACTAAAAGTGGGCAATTGGAATGATGTTTAATTTAAAAGTTTATACAAAAAAATACAAAACACACACATGGGTGTGTGTGGTCGATCGACTAGGAGCAGGAGAAAGGGGGTGAAACCCTAGCTCACCCAAATTCATCAAATTGAAGGCCAAGATTAGTTCAAATCAAATGCATGAACACATAAAAACGATCACCAAGTTTAGGGGATCATAAGGTATGTCGAATTTTTTATATTTATGAAGTTGAGATTCTTGGTGAATTTATGAAAATCGAAATTTAAGCTTGAATGATTGATGTTTTGGTGAAACTAGGATGAATCCATGTTTAGGAATGAACCTAGTCAATAAATTTATGAATTGGTGTTCATAAGTATGAATTTCCTAATCACCCACTTAGGTGTTAAATGGGTTTTGTAGGAAGAGGAAGCACACTAGAGTTTTGATTATGAAATGGGTGTTGTTTGAATTCCATGAAGTGAATTTAGGATTGTTATGTATGCTAGATATAATGAAATAGAGAATGATGTTAAACTTGGTAGGAATAACTAGTTATGAACTAGTTTATAAATATGTAAAAAAAATTATGCCCACTAGGTGTTTGTTAAAATGCCTAAGTGAAATCGTGCGACTACTCGGTTGAAAGTAGAATTTGATTTGATTAGACATCCGTAGGAATGCCTAATAACATGATAAAAAGGGGTTTCATTTATAGATGAAAACCCGTAAATGTTGTAAATTGAATAATGTGTTTTTTTATAATTGATTAGATTGCTTAAAAGAGTTATTGAACGCAAATTTATGTTTTGTATGATTGAGGGTAAATGACCTTTTTAAGTCAAATTAACCAATGATGAAGTCGAATATTTTCGACATAGAATTCGTAAGATGGAATGGTCGTATGTGATAATGACTAATCTAACCGTCCTACGAATTATAATAGTTTGACTCTTAATAAGCTAGTTGGAGGCTTGGGAATGAAGCGGGTCAAATGGAGCAAGTACGGAAAGAAAAGCATAGTTTGGATGCGAGGTAAGTTAAGCTTACACCCCATTTTTAGTTACAGTACACATACTTGTGAATATTGATTGGGAATAACATTAAGTATTTGAAATATGATGTTCCGGCATGATACAATGCAAGTCGGAATAAGTAAAAATGGCAAGAAACCATAAATTATGGTAATGAGGGGTAAAATGGTAAATTAGCCGGGTGAAGGCTAATAAATAACGAATTTTGAACAATATGTTATGGGGTGAATTGTAACGGGTAAAAGTGGTTTAGTAATAATCTGGACACGAGTTGACGGATGGAATAAAAGACGTGAAAAGACATCATTTGGTATAAGTCGTAATGGGTCAAACAATTCAAGAAATGTCTTTTAAGTAGTAAGGACTCATGGGGCTAACCGGAATGGGTTCAAGGGGCGAAATGGTATTAAAAGACCATCATATGATGATAAATGATCATTTTGACTAAACGGGTCAAATGGTGTGTTAACACCATTTGACGATAATTACTGACGATCGCTTGTTAAGTTTTGGTGACTACTGGAAAGTAATATAAGGTTCGTGACGCTATTAATTAGTAAGTTAATAGTGAATGGTATTTTAGACGTGTCAAAACTTTGACCCGAGCCAGGTATGTGCAAATAAGATTATGGACTTAAGTGCGATTTTGGTCAAACATGTTATTAAAAGTCCTTCGTCGTAAAAGAATGGACTAAAGTCGACCAAAATGTCTTTTGAAAGACAAACTGGGCAGATGACCCTTAAGGGTTGTTTAAAGGTTAGTCTTAAGATCGAGTAGGTCTTCTAATAGTATAAAAGTTTAAGGTACAAGTCTTTTGGTCAAAAGTCTCGAAACAAGTCTTTTGTAAAAATTTCTAAACCGAAGATTAGAATACGGAACAAGTAGTTTATCACATTAAATCCACCACAAATATTGTTATGGTGGAAAAAAAGAAGAAACCATAGTGTGGAAAAAAGGTGCAAGCAAAGAATGAGCAAAGTTAAGCGTAACGCGCATAAATCCCTTATCGGGTCAATTAAGTTGAAAATGTAGATTGCTTAAAGATAAGAATTTGTTATTCCGGATGTCGGATTTTAACTCCATATGTGATGGAGAATCAATTTACGAGCGCATAGGAAAAAGAATCGAGTAAAACGGATAAGTAGACAAAAAGTTATGACATTTTGAAGTTCATTTTCGATTAAAACTATAGCTAGGCATATGCAGCACCAGCATCAACACATTCTGTCGAAATGGAGGCGTGGCGTCGCGCGACGCCTAAAGGGCTTTACCGTCTCATGCGGCGACGTGGTAAAATCTTGAAATTTTTGTTTATTTTGATTATTTGACCCAATTACCTTGTTGTACTTGTTATTTAACCATCAAAACTAACTTTTAAGTTGGTTTTGATCATTGGTGAATGTCGAGAGTCCCGGATGAAGATCAAGCAACGAACAAGAACCGAACACACGTTAAATGAAGCTTCCGCGTTAAACCTTGGTTTGTTTTGTTATAAATGAATTATGTAAACACTTACAACTATGTCTTGAAAAGTAAAACATATGGGAATGTGGGCATGACAAGTTTTTGTAAAGTCGCATTTTTAGCATTAAAATGCGTATTCTATTATTAAAATCTTGATTAATTGAGACAGGTGTTACAAGTTGGTAATCAGAGCTCACGGTTAAAGAGTAAAGTGTGTTCGGTTCGAGGCTTGATCGCAAATCCGGTCAGTACATGTATATTAATGGTTTGGTGTGAGTTAAAATGTTGTGAACAACACATAGGGCTATCGTGTGATACACGTTACACCAATCAAATCCATAAATGATAGATATAGTTAACGATATTACGTGCATTGACACGTATAGTAAAAAGGCTTGTATTACAACACGGGCGTTTATTAATGTCGAAATTACTAACTTTTGTAAATGTTTAGTTGAAGGACACCCGCATCTAAAGATGACGAGAGTTGAACGAATTGTGGATATGACGGTGGAACAGTCCGAGGTATGACAAGCAGAGCATACTCATTGAGGACCTAAATCGCGTGACGATCGCGAACACAGTTAACGGCAAGAGAAGCCCGTTAGGGCAAGCATTACTAGGTGCACACTTTTAAATTTAATCGCGTAAGTAGTAATATGCAATAAACACGTAGGGAATGACGGTTGCATATATCTAATAAAACCTGAAAAACCTGAATAGGATATCTATTCAGGATGATGTTTTCAAGAGAAGTTTAATAGAAAACATGTGTTATTCACGATGATGAATAACAAAGAAATAACAGGATTTGTTCATATGGAAACTTGAACGGGGGGTAATTATCCAAGTGGAAAATTCTCAATATAATGCTATTGAGAAAAGTAGCGATCACATTAACGAATGTGATTATATAATAGTTCGATAGAAAGGAAAAACACTTTATATGTTCAAATGAAAAACTAGTAAAACTAATGATTGTTGTTTAGCAATTAAATAAAGTTTTACTAAATGAAATCAGGGATATGAAATAAATAGAGGCGTTACTTACATAGGGCGTGATGTGAAAACTATAAGAAGGTCGTGTATGTCATGTGTTAATCGCTTACTCTGGCCAAGTAAGTAGCGGCATATGATACCATGAACTTCTTGTAGTGGACGCATTTACGTCCGATGTAGTAAGGGCGGGGTGAATGGGACTAACTTAAATGGTACCCAAATGAATCAAACAAATAAGATGTTTGATAGTAAACGTAAACGCAAGTTGTACAACGAAAACGTATTACGTTAGGATGACGAGCCCGAGAGAAGGGACAAAGATTAAAGTAAATGAAAATACAAACCATCTAATGAGAATGCTGAGGCATAAAGATAAAAGTTTGATTGTCACAAGTGATGAGATTCACACGGACAAGTCAAATGAATTAAATAAAGAATAAAGGACTTGACTGAATAAAAGCGATGGACTTCGCTAAGACGACCAAATAAACTAAAAGGACGTCTGAAAACCATATAAGAATGGTTATTTGATGATGACTTCGGTTAAGACACCCGACGGATGGGTAGGATTTTGAGTGATGTAACACCCCAAGAATGTTTACTTGATAAGTTAAAAAGTTAATTCTAAAACTTAACTTAGTTAATGGGATTTGATGCATAATATAAATAGTAAAGGGGTGAGGTTTAAAGTTAAATAAGTAAAAAAGAACTTGAGGGACTAAAGGTGTAACTTAGCAAAATTTAGGGTAAATGTAATAAAAGAGCTCAAAACCCACACACAGAGTGTGTGGGGTTCTAGTCGATAGAATAGGAGAGCAGAGCAAGGGGTTGAAACCTTAACATCAAGAAATCAAGCAATTAAACCTGGATCAAAGGAAAAATATAATGCATGAGCCCTAATTTCGAGTAACTAACCTCAATTTCTGAAGTGGTAAGTTTAATTTCTAAAATCATGAATTGTAGGATGAGGGGTTCAACCCAATCTCGAATTCTTGTGTCAAATGTGAGAAATCTGAGTTAGGGTTACCTTCTAGAACAAGAATCATGTTTGATTTTAAGTTATTTGAAAGATTTTGGTAAAAACTCACTTTGTGAATTTGTGATATGAATAGGATGATCAAAGTGGTTATAGTTATGTGAAATCTTGAAATATGGTGATGTTGTAATGCTTGAATTTTAGAAATTTATGTAGGATAAAAGAAAGATATGAACATGTATTTATTGTTGATGAATTATAAGATGAACTAGTAGGAATTCATGCTTTGTATGCTTGTACATAATGTTCGTAAATATGATGACTACCAAGTGTTTGATGAAATGCCTAGAAGAATAATATGCATGATTTGGAAGACGAATGAATGAGATTTGGTTGTACTAAATAAACGAATCAATTGGTTATTATAGGCGTGAAGGAAGAAGGATCCAATACTAGGAAATCGGAAGGTTCACAAGATCGATGTACGTTAGTGTACACCATATTTCTATGATGTTGTCATATGTATAATAATCTCAATTGTGTTGTGTTGTTATGTTAAAATTGTGAGATTTGAAATCTATGGTTGTTCGAAAGTAAAAGTAAGATCCGCCATAAATGGATTGTGAGGATTGAAGTAGTTACGAAAGATAACGCATCATATCTAGTTCCTTTTAGTTGAACAGGGTATGGGAAGTTGAGTATGTAACGAATGAAAGTCTACTCGATCCGTCTTACTCGGATCGGAGTGTGAGGTAAGAATGTAAAGAATATGATTGTTCGTCATGAATGAATCGAATGGAAGTTATGTTAATTATACTTATATCCGTCGTTAGCGGGTATGTTAAGAAAAGTATGCTTAGTCTCTACTTGGAGGCAAGCATGAAACGAACCGTTTAACGGTTAGTAATTAATTGAATGATGTAAAACCGTGAAAGAGACGAATCGGTTTATTAATTAATTGTGTTAGTGACGAAATATTAACTTATTTGTTTATGTTGGATGTAGGTAAATCCTCAACCTAGGCGGTCGGACGATTTGGAACGAGCACACTTGATCTATGCCCACTACACGCTTCCGTCATTTGTTAATATAACGTGGTCTAAACTTTTGGTCTTATGTACTTTAAATTGTGTAGTATTTTGATGTCTTTATGGTTTGGTTAAAAACTTATTAGTGGTAGTCTTGTTGTAAACAACTTAAACGTTCCGTTTTGGGTTTTTGTCAAGGATGTTTTATGTTGAAATGGTTTACCGTATAAAACAGGTGTTAGTGGTCTATTTACGTACGAGTCATGCCGAAATTTCTAACATTTATTAACCACGTTAAGATCCTTTGAAAATGATAAGTTAGGGGCGTTATAAGTTGGTATCAGAGCCGAGGTTTGAGGGATTCGAGCATAAGTAGTAGTGCTTGAACTCAAACCAATGGCTCGCTTGAAAGTGTGCTCGCTCCAAGACCGCTAAGAGGTAAAGATTAAAATTACCGGTAAATATAAGTATGTACAATGTGTTCACGGCATAAGTTTTAAAGTTATGTATGCTAAGAAGTGATAATGTGAGTAAAATGAGAAGTCCCTGGACCAGTGTGGCTGAAAACGGACCCGGGAAATGGTCGAATCAGCCAAAAACAAGTGCAGCAGCGTTTCAGCAATTCGGAGGCCATCGCCGACGGGCTGCCAGCCGTCGCCGACGCCCCCCTTTGTGCCGACGTCTTAAATGGTTGTCTATGGACAAAGTGGCCGACGCCACATTTCTAGAGCCCGTCGCCGACGGGGTGTGAGGCCGTAGCCGACGGCCAGCGGAAATTCAGTCCGCTGAAAATTTTTGTTTTGTATTATTTTCGCATTTCGAGTTTCCGAGTTGTCCAAAAGCCTATTTAATGATTATGTAGGGTCCATATAAGGCCTAATAAGATATATGTAATCACAAAAAGTGGTTCCGATGGAATGAAATTGTAAGAACCGAAAGTAATGTGTCGAATGACACTAAATGAATGATGAAGGTTTAAAAGGGAGTAAAATTTAAAATATAAGAATATGAATGAAGTAAATACAGACGAATGAACTATGATATATCGAAAGCTCGTGATTTGTATTAAACGTAAACATGACAATGTGTAGATGGCTGATGCAAGAAACGTTAATGAGGATGACGATGATACGGCTAGACAAGAAGCATTTAATAGCAAAGTCACAGAAGTGGCGGAAGGGGTTATGCAAGCTAATCTTCCACGATTAGCTCAAGAAGTGGAGAGTCGGGTGTTGGGAGTTGTGGATGCTATGATGACTAGCAAGATCGAAGAATTGAAGGAACTAATTGGGGGATCTAAAGGTAAAAGCAAGGAACGACGATGCACATATAAAGATTTCATGGCATGCAATCCTGCAACATATGATGGTAAAATTGATCCAAGCGCATGCCAAAGATGGATTTCCAACATAGAGGCAGTGTTCATACAAAGTAGGTGTGACAAGGAAGACCATGTGATGTTCGCTATTGGTCAACTCTCTTTCCAGGCGAAAGATTGGTGGGATGCGTTGTCACACCCCGACCACGTAGAACATATAAAACGTGGCGGAAACATCGGGGAGTATTGTAACAAAATCAATTGTTTCAAATCCATGGCAATTGAAGTTTCGTTTTATTAATCAAACATGAAAGTTTACATTGTATTAAACAAGGACCAAAGAGTACATAACATAATTTAACTAGTTCTTGTCTCGTTTTAAGTCACTAAGGCACAGGTCCGCCTAAGTATATCTTGATAAGTCCTATGCATCATCTCCTGAAAACACATGTGAAAATAGGTACGTCAGCATAAAAATGCCTGTGAGATACATAGGTTTTGTGAAAATAGAATTCATGACGTATGTTTAAGAAAATGTTTAGTCATGAACCTTGTAATTTGCTTCGTCTTGTAAATCATTTGAAAAACGATGAGATCAGGTGATATGTATAAATAAATGTAAGGTTAAATGAATAACCTAGTAAAATGAGTTTGCATAATATAGTTGTTTGTAAAAAAAACAATGTCTGGTGAGGAATATGTTATTTGTGTAAAACGTAATATGTCCAAACTGAAATGATTTAGATAACGCGAAGATATGTAATATGTAGGTCCCTCTTCGGAGGATGACGAACCTAAACCTTGTTATACAAACCCACTAGCGAGTGCGGAATCCAAGCTAGCAAGCAAACCGGGATGAGACAAGCATAAACACAAACACACAAGGGTTCACCGATTAACACCACTGTATTAATACGAATGAAGGTTCCGGTTACAAGCACAATGTTTACAAATCTAACTTGCAAACTCTCAAAGTGTGTGTGTGTGTTTTTGATAGAATGCTCTCAAACTCTCTCTATGTGTGCATCTATCTAACAAGTCTCACAAGTCACTCTAACACATACACTGCATGGGTATTTATATACCCAGCTCCACATGTCCTGTCCGAAGGATCCGATAGATGATCGAAGGATCATCTATCGATGACAAAGTGTTCGAAAGATCTACATATACTTCGAGGGATTGCATATCCTTCGAAGTCCAACATTATCCTTTGTAACATATCTTTCGAGGCCATCGAAGGATCTACATTATCCTTCGATGTGCTATCCTTCGACACAGAACATTCACAAACATTTCTAACTGTTGGCCAAGTCAAACCAGGAGGACGGTTGACTTGGTCAACTTACAGGACTGACAAGGACATCGTTTTACATATAGACCGAATACAGACAAAGTACAGACACAAGTGCATCAACAAACTCCCCCTTGGCTGTAGCTTTGTCTTTATCTTCTATAGTTGTAGACTCGTCTCTAACTTCGATGGTCTTTGGTCTTCGAGTTCTCAAAACTCTGATGTCCTTTCAAGTCCTCAATGTCGGAGGATCTTCAAAGTCTTCACGTCTTGAAAGCAGAGAGTGTATCAACAAACTACCCGTATCATGTAGGAAGTGTGTTAACAAACTCCCCCTTAACATAAGCTCCCCCTTGAGTTATGCTCGTGAGATACTTTATCTTTATGAAGTGAGATCCTTGAGGTGTTGATGATGGCCAGCGGCAACTCAATCATCTTCATCACTTGAGTGCCTTCACGTCGTATCTTCATTCCGAAGCTTTGTCATCGACCATGTTCTTCTAGCCTTTAGAATCTGCACATGCAAGAAATCTAAACGCGTAATGAGAACAACTGCTTGGAATATAGTTAATCATAAACAAATGACACACGTATGACCACGTCACAATCAAACACCGTCCGACAGTTTGAAAGTTTAATAAAATCTATCAATTTCAGATTTCAACTTTCAAAACTTGCAAATTTCGACCGTTTATGAAGATTTAGTCAATTCGGTTTTCGTTCAGGTTTCAGGCAACGAAGACTCGAGTTCCAACATCGTACGATCGAAAATAAATTGGAAATAAAATCTTTTTGGCTTTTATAAAGTTTATATTAAAACACACCTAAAATCTTTTTGGTATTTTTGACTTTTCTAACTGTAAATACTGAAAGCAGTAAATAAATATATACATTCTTTTTGCGAGTTTCGAGGGTAAGAGAATCATATCAGTGTACGGTCATGCCAAAACGCTCTTGTTGTTCAGTTAGTTAACATTAAGATAAGCATCCTATAACAATTATCGGTATTGTTGTCCACTTAAGCTCAACTTATCAGATGTAATCATGTCTAGAGGATACGTTAAGGTATGATTTATACTTACCGACCGTGTTCATCCACATCACGACACATTCCCGTATCAAGGTATGCACGAGGGTTCATCTTACCGGTGAGTATACCGATTATCATCTGTTTGACCGTATATATTTACAATGTGAACAAGTCACTTATTTGAATTTGAAAACAAGCCCTATGTGATAGAATCACTTATTTATGAGGAACTTGAGTTTCAATGCATGAGGGCACAGGAGCAAGTCCATGAACAGGTCAGTACTTCCGTACAGCAGAGAGACGAACTTGACTCCCGGATAATTGTGATAATTTATCACTTATTTTGATGGACATGTGATTGTTTATCACTTATTGAGGTCGTATGCAATATGTACACGTATGTATAGTATCATGGAAGATCTAGACTTGCGTCCCCGTTATTTTTCGGTAAAAGATACAACCATGATACCCAGATGATAAGCAGCATAAAGACCGAATATCTCAGAACCTCGGCAATCTATCAAACGAAATTTCGGTACTAAGACCATATGCCAATGAATGGTTCCCACCTGGTCTTCAGTCGGTTTAAGATTTATATCACCCTGCACACTTTAAAATGATTGTGAGCCTACCGATACATCTTATATAGAGCTGCTTATCGTTTTTCATTTTAGGTTTAAAGAGGTTTGGATAGACCGCTGATGTACTATCATTTTCTCTTTTTCTCGCCAGGAAACTCATTTTTGTTTTTCTATTGTTTTTGTGTTTTTGAAATTTTTCGATGTTTTTGGATTTTCAAATTTTGATTTACTCCCCCTAAAATCAATAAACTAAGACAAATTTAAAACACAAAGATATTTACAAAAAATGATTTTCCGATGTTGGTTTTACTCTTGCTTGACCTTAATGCCGTTTACCAATAATAAAGAGTCAAATCTTGATTTGTCAAATGCTTTGGTAAAAAGGTCGGCACGTTGGTCATCGGTGTGGACCTTAACAACATTGATGAATTTCTTATTGAAACGATCACATGTGAGGTGATATCAAAGTTCAACGTGTCAGGCCAAAGAGTGCTGTACGAGATGATAATAATTCATAAAGTAGCTTAAATATCGACAAGTATAGGAGAGATTAGAAATTCAAAACCGTATCCTGCAACTGCTTCGTGCATTGCAAGGAATCTGAGCACTCTCCCAAACTGGATATCCACCCTGTGTGGACTTCAAAGTCGATTTTGTAGCTACTGAAAAACCTCTTCACAGCAACACGATCAAAAACCTTTGGTTCCGACTGGTCTTCTACATTGCACCAGTGAAGGTCATTGTTTTCCTCTTGAGAAGTAGTGTGCGGTTGTTCAATCCATGCCAAGGCATCCGCACACATTTTATTGGAATCTTTCCTGATGACCCGATCAAAAACCATACAAACCAAATTTTGGCACTTTCTTCATCTGGTCGAATTTTGCAACTTCATTCAACCACATTCTTTCACCAACATATTCTTCTTCTTTTCCTTTTCTTTCCTTTCTCTCTCCATCAATGGCAACAACATTCTCCTAGATATAACAATATTTCGGAGCCTTATGTCGCCAATCTTGTGCATGGACGCTCCACTATCAACAATCCTAAGACTATCAATAGTTCCTCCTGGAACATCCTGCACACTCATTCAGAGATTAGTTGGAGAGGGGGACCCAAGCCTTCACAGACTTGGGTCGTCCGTCATCATCGAGAATTGTAACATCCATTTCCCGATGATTCGGAATTGATGCAGCTCTCCCTGAAACAGTTACCGGTTTTGGTATCCAAATCTCTTTCTGTTTTTCATGTTTAACATCTGATTTAATAGATTTTGTTTGGATAACCTCCGGTTTCAAAGCCTTTTCAACTTCTTTTCTTTGTTTCTTTTTCTGTTTCTTTTCTCGTTGTTTAACAAGACGAGGGTCCTGTTTTGGTGAAACAGATCTTTTATGGTAATTGTTACCATGGGGGGCATCAATTTTTGACTTTCTCTTGGTGAGATATGGACAATTCTTAATGATGTGTCCATACTCACAGCATTCAAAGCATGATCTCCGCTCAACAAACCTCGGAGTATCATAACTGTAACAGCTGAATGATGAACTTCGTGATCTTGAGGTACTTGGTCCTACATCACAACCGTTTGTTTGTTGTGTATAGTTGTTTTGATTGTTTCTTTTCAAAATTTTACTTTGTTTAACAGAATCCTTGTTGGATTTGTTTTTGAAAGTATCAATTTTATTAGTCCCTCTTGATTTCACGAAGTTTATCTTCCGATCCTTTTTCTTGTTTTCGCCCTGTTTGCCTTTTCTATTCTCTTGGGCGGCATGATGTTGTTCATGGGGATCATCAACCTTTGCTTTCAACTTATGAAGATATGGACAATTTCGAATTATATGTCCAATTGTACCACATTCAAAACAATATCTTCGTTCAACAATCCCCGAAGCATCATGTGATCGTCTTGCCGACGATGATGAACTTTGTGATCCCGAGGTACTAGGTTTTGAACAGTTTGGATCATTTCTTTTCAACACTGTTGCTTGTTTAACAAAATCTAAGTTAGATTTGTTATCAAAAGTTTCGATTTTGTCCGTTCCCTTAGATTTCACAAAGTTCACATTCTTGTTTTTCTTTTGGGTCTGTTTCTTCTGACCCTGAGTCGGTGCCTTTCCCTTAGGTTTGGTATGATTTGGCTGCCTCTTTTCTGTTGGTAATTTTTGATTTCCATATTGTTTTCGAATTTCGGCCTTTGGAATAGGAGGACACTGCGTAACTGTAACATGTGGTCCTGCCTTTCCCAAAAACTTACTTGTCGACTTTTCAAAGACTTCACTTATTAAAGATTGATTAACATTCTTAATAGGAAAATCTTTGTCAGAGTAGATTTTATCATCACCAACAAGAGTGTACAGCAAGTTCACACCCTCCGACTCTTGTGCAGACGAGGACTCGATTGCAACAGTCTTAGCGGGTTTTGCAGGAGGATCACATAGAATGTAATTCTCGAGAGGTATGTCCTCATCTTTGACTACCGCATCAGACTTTGCTGGGATGGTATCATCAGATTCATCATCAGAAGAATCAGCATCCTCAATGATGGGAGGACTCTGTTCCTTAGCACACGATGAATTGTTCACATTCTCAGACTCAGATTGCCCCGAGGATGATGTACCCGTTGTGAACCCGAGGCCTACTGCAAAGTCATCAAGACAGAGTGGCACTGTAGGTTCAAAACGGGGCATATCCTCGTCATTAGGCAACTTGGAGTAGTTATGATTCATTGGTGGAGGACATGATTTGTATCCTACACCAATGTACTTTTCATCCTTCTTTTTCTTTTGAACATCAATAATGTGATCCAATACATAGCGGGAATTGGAATAGCTTTCCAATTTCTGCTTGATTGTTTCACATTCACACCTGACTGTGGCTAACTCTACCATCTGTCGTTCAATTGTGTCAATTAAATTATTATTAGCATGTTGTTTTCTCAAAACAGCCTTTTGAAGTTCAGAAACATCGTGTTTTAATGACGCAATTGTTGCTTTAAACTCTTTTTCATTTCTTGTTAAAAACAAGTTAGCCTCAGTTGCTTTAGACAGATGAACAATCAATTCTTGATTGTGTTTGTGTGTGATGTCAAAAAGACTTTCCTTTTCTGCATATTCTAGACATTTAGCACATTCAACAACAGCAGAAATAGAATCAGGTTTAGAATCACATACCTGACTGGAATCACTCTCAGGTGTTGGCCTTTCTGCATCAGAATTAATAACCTCCCTTGATGATTCACATTTAGATCCATCCTCGCTCGAACTTGAACTTGAAGTTGTATCACCCTCAACTGAAGTTGAGACATCTTCATCTGAACTTCTGTCATGTTCAGAACTGTCATCATTTCCCGAGGATTCACCATTGCTTGCATCTTTGACAATTTCAGCATACAACGCCGATTTTGTCTGACTACTGTTCTTTGGATCAAGAGATGATGGTTCTACAGTAGAACGATGGTGTTGTAAACCAACTGGGGGTAATGGATTTCCATACAATTCTGTGGTTGGAGCCGGCTTTACAGGAACTTTTATTGGATTGCCAAACCAATCTGTTGTTATTTTCGGTTCACTTTGCCTTTGATTGGTAACTGATGCCCACTGATTTGCAGATATCATGGCAGCTGAAGGTGGGGCAATAGCCTGCATCCAAGCAGTCTTGAAATCTGTTGCAGATTGAGAAGCAGATGATTGCGTATCAGATGATTGCGGAGCCAAGGATGTTGTAGTCCACGCGGATGGATCCCATTGACCGTTTGTTCCCATTTCCGCAGTAATTCGAGGTGGTGTGGGAGATTCGGCCCATGATGGAGATAAACTTGTACACGTGTATTTTCTACTGTCTGGAGCCAGAGTTTCCCACCAATTCGGATTCATCTTTGATAAGAAAAATAAATTTTATATCAATAGCTTCAAAGATGATTGACGAAGGATTAAATTATCGAAAGATCAACCGAAGGATTACACGAAAGACAAACACCCAACCGGTCTCGAAAGATGATCTTTCGTAATTTGATACAAACGAAAAATGAACGTTTGTAGATCTTGGGCTATTGAAATAGAACTTATTGGGTTTTGTGATTTACTAAAAGTGGGCGGTGCACAAAATAATAAAAATGCCGGTGCACATCAAACAATAAAATGGCGGTGAACACAAACAATAACCAACAAAATTAATTGGCCACTTGGGCGGTGCCTTGGTCGGTGAACCCAACAACAAACAACGAAATTAATTATTTTCTTGTGGGCGGTGCCTTAGGCCGTGAACCCAACAACAATCAACCAAAGCTCATTGGTTTATTGGGGCGGTTACACGAGTTATAGTTATGCGGTGCACAACAAAACAACAAATATCTTTCAAACAAAACAGATTTGTGAAAGTGGGCGGTGAACAACTATAATCTTTAATTGAAGCACATGGGCCGTGAACACTAACAACAAACAACCAATTATTTATTGGTCAATTTGGGGCGGTGACTTGGGCCGAGAACACACTAATTTAATTGAGGCACATGGGTTGTTGGCCTTTTTCCTTTTAGTGGGGCGGTGCCTTGGGCCTTGAATACAAACAATAAACAACAGGATTTATTGGTCACTTAGTTGGTGCCTTGGGCGGTGATCACCAACCAACAAATGGCAGTGCTTTTGGGCGGTGCACAACAGCCAACAGATGTCTTGATCCTTCGAAACAGTTTGGAACTGATTTTTTAAGATCCTTAGCTTGATCTATCGAAAAACAAAAGGTGACCCTTCGAATTTTAGCCTGATCTTTCGAAAAACAAAAGGTGACCCTTCGAATTTTATCCTGATCTTTCGAAAAACAAAAGGTGACCCTTCGAATTTTAGCCTGATCTTTCGAAAAACTGTTTGACCTTTCGAGGTTCTTAGATGATCCTTCGAAGTATGAAGAAAAAGATGAACTTTATCTTTCGAAATATGAAGATGATAAGATCATCAAGAACAGCGACTGTTAGTTTTCCAGATTTGACGAAAACTAACCCAAGACTTGAACAAAAACCCGGTTTTAAACAAGGTAAAGAGCCTTAGCTCTGATACCACTTGTAGGTCCCTCTTCGGAGGATGACGAACCTAAACCTTGTTATACAAACCCACTAGCGAGTGCGGAATCCAAGCTAGCAAGCAAACCGGGATGAGACAAGCATAAACACAAACACACAAGGGTTCACCGATTAACACCACTGTATTAATACGAATGAAGGTTCCGGTTACAAGCACAATGTTTACAAATCTAACTTGCAAACTCTCAAAGTGTGTGTGTGTTTTTGATAGAATGCTCTCAAACTCTCTCTATGTGTGCATCTATCTAACAAGTCTCACAAGTCACTCTAACACATACACTGCATGGGTATTTATATACCCAGCTCCACATGTCCTGTCCGAAGGATCCGATAGATGATCGAAGGATCATCTATCGATGACAAAGTGTTCGAAAGATCTACATATACTTCGAGGGATTGCATATCCTTCGAAGTCCAACATTATCCTTTGTAACATATCTTTCGAGGCCATCGAAGGATCTACATTATCCTTCGATGTGCTATCCTTCGACACAGAACATTCACAAACATTTCTAACTGTTGGCCAAGTCAAACCAGGAGGACGGTTGACTTGGTCAACTTACAGGACTGACAAGGACATCGTTTTACATATAGACCGAATACAGACAAAGTACAGACACAAGTGCATCAACATAATATTATACAAGCATTTATATATAGGAAGTACCAGCGGCGTATCCACCATGTTTGTACCATATTACATACGCCACGTTACTCAAACCATTTGCCCAAACCAACCACCATGTAAATTATTCATGTATAAATCAATTGTCAAGTGTTATTGTGTAAACCATATCGAAATGTCTATGTTCAATGTAAACCACCAAATATGTATATCAATGTCCAAATGTTTATGTTTAATGTAGATCATGTAATGTGTACCCAAAATATATCTTGCATGGTAAGTGAGATGTATCAACTAAACCATATGTAAAATGCACAAAACAAGGTGTTGAAGTAAAACATGGTTTAAATCAACGTTATGTTTTGTGGAACAATGCATGCTCTACTGATATTAACATTTATGCGGTATTGTGAAAATGCATACATCCAAGCCTTGAGACTGTGGCGATAAACCCTTAAATAAATTAAAGGTTTATCTAAGTTATGTATATCGAATTCGGTCATTCCTTCCAATCCAATCAAACCCAGGATTTCAGGAACGGGAGTTGTCAATTCCTATGGTACCACTACCTACTAACGAACGGCGTAGCTAATGTTAATGAATGTATTGTTCCATGTTAAACAAACCAAATGTTATACCAAAATGAAGGCATGTGATGTAAACAATTTGTACTAAGTATGCACACAATAGGCATAAATAGCATGAAAATGAAATGTGAAACAATGTACTAAGTATGCACATAATGGGTATACATTGCATGAAATGTAATGAAATCATGTACTATAAATGTACTAATGAACATAGCAAGTATATGAATGTGAAAACGGGAAAGCATGAAAGTAACAAGTAGGCACATGTGTTTCACCCCAAAACAGTTTGGAAAACAGTAAAAGAGGGGTTCAATGTACTCACATTGACACCTTGAAAGCATTTAAAAGATGGGGTTCTATGTACTCACCTGAGATTGCTTTGAATTCCTTGTGTAATAATCACACAATGCTAGAGATCACGGGATATCAAACGGCACCTAATAGGTAGCTATATTAATATACCGGACCAAAATCGGAAGGATCGGATAGTATGCGGGTTCGTAAACCAAACGAGTATGGAAACTCGTGTAATATGGTTTAACAAAGCCTACATACTAAAATGAAACCTAACCTAAGTGCTTACGACCCATTACGACCCGTTTAGGTAGCTTATGCTATCTTAACGCGTCGTTCGCGTAGAACGCGTGTGGAACGCCTAACATCGTGACCACAAGGCATAACCTCGGAAGGTTATAGCTATGGTCACCTAATGTGTTTGGTCGGATCCTAATGATCGACCAAATGGGTCAGGTTCGAAAGTATAAGCGATGGTTTAGATCGCTTACCTTACGACCCTATATAAGCACTATACTAAAAGTGACGAGCTAAGCATGTTAGAACATGCTTAACTAAGTTTAGAAAACAGGTTTGGCATCAAAACAAACGGCTTTGATGCTCACGAGTAGTTTGGTTACAAAATACGCAAGAATGCGCATTTTGGCCGAAACTATGACTCGTCACTGAGCCTAGATAACGTGGTAATCAGTAGGTATAGTCACTACGGACTATAACCACCATGATCACGCTCACGTTATGAAGTTCCATGAACTTCGTGTTGACCATAGGCTGGTCACACAAAAAGTCAAACAAAACGTTGACTTTTGGACTCGAAAAGCGAATAAAGAACGAAAGAACACTTACGAAGAGTCCCCGAATGCTAATCTAGATCAAAATGGCTCAGGTATGAAACAAAGGTTCCAACTTAGAGCTCTTGATCAGATTTTTGTGGGTTTTACTCAAAAGGGGGGGTATTTATAGGAAAAGTAAAGCCGTTAGGATCTTTCTTGAATATCGTGCCACGATCCTATGCGTACACTTGTCACAAAGTTGTGGTGGCTCAAAATGGCCCTTAACTCCTGAGATGGTGAAAGGGCATTGCGCTTTGGTGTGTTCGAAAGGCCAAGTTTGCAAGAAAAACAAAGTTTCTGTTACTGAAGGGGCCATGCGGCCCGCATCAGGATATGCACAAACTCAGGCGGGCCGCCTGGGCCTGTCTGATCTGCACATACTTTCAGAAATGGCAGTTTTGGTCCCTGTTGCGTATTTAAGCCATTTCTGACACTTCTAAGGCCCATAAAGCCAACTTTAAGGCCCTAAAATGATGCCTAAACATTGTGGACATGAAACATGCTCAAAAATATGTCGGATGTTGGTTTGTTTGGCCGTACGAATGCGATGTTCGGATGTAAGTTATGCGCGAAAGTGCAAACTTATGCACTTTTTGACACTTTTAGTCCCTGAATGATCCGAAAGTTTGTTTTAGCATACCAAACCCCTCAAAGCCTATTTCTAAGCTATTTAAAGGATATTTATGGTATGTTTAACTTATGGACATGTTCCAGAATGTTTGTTACAGTTCAAATTGGCATACTTTCGCAGTTTGTCAAGTTTAGTCCCTGTAAGCGAATTAACTTGTTTTTGCCATACCAAAGCCTTCAAAACTTATTTCTAACTGATGTAAAGGTTATTTAAAGTATGTTGACTATATGTTGATGTTCCGGAGTATTTGTCGCATTAAACTGAGTACGTTTACGCACCAGTTTGAGTATAATTCCCCAGAAAGCGATGTAGAGTTTGAAATTGAACAAGACTTGATATGTGCAAATGATACACATATTTGTACAAATCCCAAATATGAAATACAATATCTCATTGGTTTGGTATTTGTTTGATGGTCGTCGTGACCCAGGTGTCACATGCGTCTAGCAAGGAAGTAGGCGAGGATAAACTCCAAATGATGACTTGGCAAGAATTTAAGGAACCCTTTATGAGATATCACTGTCCTCAGTCAGCCATTGATAAGATTCAGGAGGATTTCTTGCGCCTTCGACAGAAAAACGAAACGATAAACGAAATATCAAACACTTTCTTGGATAAGATGAAGTTCTGTGGAGATTTTGTGAAGACCGAAAGAATGAAGATCAATTGTTTTTATGGTATACTGAAGGCAGAATTTAGGGAGTTCATCACTCCCTCAAAATGTGAAACCCTTGACGAGCTTTTCAATTTGGCACGGGATAGAGAAATTGAGATTAAAAGACAGGAGGAACGTGGTGAAAAGAGGTCGACAGAAAAGGGAACAAATGCAAGTCCATCTAAAAAGGAGAGGTTCCAAGATCAAGGAAGGAAAGATAAGTCGAAGAGTGGTATTAATCCCTGCAAGACATATGGGAAACTTCATACTGGGGAATGCCTTTTAGGTAAGAAGGGGTGCTATAAATGCGGTGAAGAGGGGCATACATCCTACAAATGCCCTAACAACCCGAAGACTTGTTTCAACTGTTTCCAGAAAGGGCATGTTAAGTCGGAGTGTCCTAAACTCCAACAAGGATCAGGGAAAGAGGGAAAGAACGAGGAAAGCTCTAAGGCAAAAGGGAGGATGTTTAAAATCACATCCGAGGAAGCCAAGTCCCATCTGAATGTAGTTTCAGGTAACTTTTTATTAAACTCCATACCGGTTTATGTTTTGTTCGATTCCGGAGCCACTGCGTCGTTTATTTCAAATGAAATCATACAACATCCTTCAATTAAGATTGAACGGATGCCGATACCTTTAGAGGTAGAAATAGCCGATAGTAAGAACTATGTGTTACATGAGATTTGTAGAAATTGCAAGTTCACTATAGAAAATGAAGAATTCGATATCGACCTCATACCTATGGTTTTGGGGGAATTTAAAATGATAGTAGGTATGGATTGGATGGCACGACACTGTCACACCCTGGCTTTGCGGAAGCGTGGGTTTATTTGGTGTGACTTCTTAATACCATAGCTTAACCACAACAAAGCTATTTAAAAATAAAACCATGATGTTCATCCATTGATTCAAGTTTTAAAAGTAAAATACGACAACATTGTTTAAAGTTGACACATGCAACGAGTTACAACCCAACAAAATAAAAACATTGTTCATAAGACACAACCACCAACATAAAATAAACACTGTTTAAGACTTGTGACTCGTCCAGGTAAAAGTCACAACCCCTAAAATTGGATGACATCACTCCTCTTACGCAGCATGAAGACATAGCATACCACGCCAGATCCCTAATTCCCTGAAATACATGTAAGTTTGAAAAATCAACAAAAATGTTGAGCGAGTTCATGTAAAAGTGAGTATGTAAAACCTTTGTAATACATTTGTAAGTATGAAAATCCCTGCTATGTAGCAAATAAGGAAAAATGAGATCACCATTGGTTTGCAAGGCAAATGATATGTGTGAAGTGCAGTAGGAAGACTCAAACCTAGCAGATTTTTGCGCCGGCTCAAAGTCACCCCGAGGTCCGTTCTGTTGGGCCTGGAGTTGGACTCGCTACACCCAGATAGATCTACCGCTAATGACCCTCGGTCCCACAATGAGGATTAATGGCCTCTAGTTTCCGCATACCCACTCACATGATCTAAGTAGTAACCATCCTTACGCTAACCATACCATGTATAAAAGTATCCGAAATCATTGTAACATGTATTTCACCCCCGAAGTATAAAAACTAAAAAACAGTTAAGAGAAAAGGGGGACATGAACTCACAGAAGTGCGTCTCGAAATAGTAAATCCCAATCAACCTGCTGCGTGACGACCTACACGTACTAATTTCTATTAGACGGACGGCCGTGCCTTGGCTTAAGGTTTGACGTTTTTGGGAAATAGTTAGGCAACTATTTCGTATTTACGCTTCTTAATTATTTATTAATTATATTCCTTCCCAAGGATGGGGGTTTTAATACATGCGCATTTTTATAACTCCCAAAAAAAATACTTTTAAGTCTCACTTAAAGAATATATTTTAATTCATTTAAAATATTCTATCTCCAAAATATACATATTTTTCCGAAAAATATTGTATTTTACTTCATACCATTTCCAAAATAATACTTTTTATCAAAATACACATTTAAGAGTATTTTCCGAAAATACATAAGTTACATTTTAAGGTTCGTGTTGTAATAATAATACCGGTGTAACTTAAATATTTATACGTGAAAGCGTTGGTATTATTTTGGAAGTCGTAACTTCATGATATTTTGAAGTTATGTTATTTTTACTCTAAAAATAATATATATATAGTTCACAAAATAATCATAAAATCACACAAGCGTTTTACTATGAAATATATATGCCAAATATATATTTAACAAGTTTTAATCACGAAAATCCACCTCCGACACTTGGTTACTTTGTAATAAAAATCATGGCGAATTTTATTTGGAAAAACAAGTTAAAATATATTTTTAATCACTTGTCACAAAAATATTTCTAAGTGTTATTTTCTGGAAAAATTTCGCCAGAGTTTCCTCTGTAATTGGAGGTGGCCACACTTGCTAGCGTATTATTTTCTTTTAAAAATTCAATCAACCAATTTTCCAATCATCAATATACAATATTCAAACATCAAACTAGTCAAGAATAAGTATAAATCGCAAACCCATGAACTTGTAAGTTGTGTAAAAATATGTAGTAACTTTCCAACATATTTAGTAGATGTTTCCATCTTTAAAAATAAAATTAGTTTCTTGAAAACTTTATTTTTAAAAATACGTAATTTTACAACTTCTAGTCAAAAAATACGAAAATGTTTCTTTGTTAAATCTTTTGTTACACAAGTGTTTACATACTTGCTTTTTCACTAAAAAACATCTAGTTTATGCAAGATCTGGTTTTTAAAGAAGACTTGTGTATTTTACTTGGTTCTTTTGAAAAACCACTTGTAGATCCTTAGATCTACTAGTTTAGAACTCTATTTTACAAGAAAAATCACTTTTACACAAGTTCATGTTTATGTGTGGAAGGGTTCATCATCTTACAACTTTTACACTTAACATATTACTAGTTCATGTTCCATGAACATGATCTAGCATGGTTAAATGACGATCCGCTCCACTACTAGCAACAAACAACATAAAACAATTACATCTAGACAAGTTTCACAAGATTTACACCACTAGTTAGTCTTTAACCAACTAGTTCATCATTCTTTCAAGACTTTTAGTTTGGATCTTGTATGTTCTTGAGTTTTAGCCGTTAAATCTCTTATTAACCACCTTAAACAAGATCAAGAGGGTGTTTAAAAGCACTTACTACTAGCTCGTGGCTAGGGAAGAATCAAAGCGTAAACAAGGTGGATAAAAGCAATGTAGAGAGGTTCTTGAGTTTCCGAAAGCACCGGGTCTCCTTGTGTGTCACCTTTCACCCTTGTGTGTATGTAGAATAGCAAGAACAAAACTTGATGATGATGGTGGTTATGGTTGTGATCTCGGCCGTGAGCTTCAAAGAGAGGGAGAGAGAGCAATTTTTGGTGAAGTGTTTAGTGAATGAAAGTGCTTACCCCTCATGCTTTGTTATAACCCATCACATACTAAAGTCCATTGTGCAAAGTGTAATCTAGATATTGGACAAGATTAATATAATAATCAACAAATGGGTGGCGTGTCACCACATGGGGGACCGATCGGATTGGGGGGGTTATGGTTGGATTTCCATTGGATGGTTAGTAACTAGTTAAGTTCCAATGGTGTTAATTAGAGTATTATGTGTGTAGTGTAATACAAAGGGTGTTAGGGTGTTCGGGGACCCTAACTAGCTCAGAAAAGGATAAACAATGTCATTGACAATATTTTTATGTTCTGGTTGTTCGGTCGGATATTGATCCGTTAAAGTGTCAAGTACAGCTTTATAGTGCCTTTTATAGTGTTTTTAGTAACACAATCAATTCCCGACATTTTGGAAAGTGTCTAGTATTATTTTCCCATGTTTTTGCACTTTACTAATTAAGTTAAATGCTGAATTTTGTAACAAAGTGCAGAATTTTGTAATTAAAGCATGTTTTGGGCACATCCGGTCACTATAACTATCACCTAGTGACGCAGTTTTACAATCCTCACCTCCCTACACTCCCTACTAGTGTAGTAATCTATTCCCGGCTCATACTGGCCTCAGAGACAGTGTCTGTCTAGTGCTGGCTATGTCAGCATGTTTACTGGGTTATCCGTTCATTGAGCTAACTGTGCTTTTGTGCATCAAGTTTATCACTATAGTTTTGTGTGTAATAAATGGAGTGACAGTAATAAAGTATGATGCATGAATATGTATGTATCAGAAATCAAGAAGCAGTTCAACCACAATTGTAAGCAAGCACAGTAATTAAGCATTAATTAAATATTAATTAATTCGTACGGATACCTGTTTTGGTGAGGGTTGTCACATTCTCCCCCCGTTACGAAAATTTCGTACCGAAATTTTAGGCTCTGCTTCTAGTTGCAGGGGTCTTAGGAAATAAGTGGGGGTACTTCTCTTTCATTCGGTCCTCATGTTCCTAGGTGTATTCTGGACCATGTCTTGCATTCCAACGAACTTTGACGAGTTAAACACTGCTCCTGCTGGTTTTGTTTATCTTCCAATCTGTAACCTCAACTGGTTCTTCGACAAAATGGAGTGTGTCGTCAATATGAATCTCGTCTGTGGCAATGACAATAGTTTCTTGCGTTGGACTCTTTTTCAGATTTGATACATGAAATGTATCGTGAACACCATTCAGCTCGGCAGGTAAGTCCAACTTGTATGCTACTAAACCAATTCTTTCCAGAATCTTGAATGGACCAATATATCGCGGTTTCAACTTTCCACGCTTTCCGAAGCGTGCCACACCCTTCCAGGGTGATACCTTTATCAATACCATGTCTCCTACCTCAAACTCTAGAGGTTTCCTTATTCGGTCCGCATAGCATTTTTGTCGATCGCGAGCCGCCTTGATGCGATCTCGGATCTGTGCAATCTTATCTGTGGTTTCCTGGACCACATCAGGACCAACCAATTGTCTATCACCTACATCAGACCAACAAAGCGGTGATCTGCACTTGCGTCCATATAGAGCTTCAAATGGCGCGGCTCCAATACTGGTGTGGTAGCTGTTGTTGTATGAAAATTCGACCAATGGTAAATGTTTATCCCAACTACCACCTAGATCCATAACACATGCTCTCAGCATATCTTCCAAAGTCTGAATAGTTCTCTCGCTCTGGCCATTAGTTTGCGGGTGAAACACAGTGCTCAGATTCAACTGTGAGCCAAAAGCTTCTTGGAATGACTGCCAAATTCTTGACACAAACCTTCCGTCTCTATCAGAGATGATTGAGAGTGGCACTCCATGATGTGCAACGATCTCTCTCATGTATATCTCAGCCAACTTGCTCATGTTATCTTTCTCTCTGATGGGTAAGAAGTGCGCAGATTTCGTTAACTGGTCTACTATTACCCAAATAGTGTCATGACCTCTTGGCGTTCTTGGCAACTTCGTTATGAAATCCATTGAAATTTGTTCCCATTTCCACTTGGGAATCTCAGGTTGTTGCAGAAATCCTGAAGGCTTCTGGTATTCAGCTTTTACCTTGGCGCACGTTAAACACTTGCTAACATAAACAGCAACATCGCCTTTCATCCTAGGCCACCAATAATAATCCTTAAGATCTTGGTACATCTTATCCGCTCCTTGATGGATAGAGTACCGTGATTTGTGAGCTTCATCAAAAATAACTTTTCTCAAACCACCAAACAGAGGAACCCAAATCCGTTTCATGAAACATAACGTTCCTTCCTCGTTTGGTACTAATTGCTTCTCCATCCCACGGAGATATTCCTCTTCAATGTTTCTTTCCTTAAGAGCCTCTTTCTGCGCGGCACGAATGCGCAAGGAAAGACCTGTCTGGATAATCATCTCTAACGCTCTAACCCTTATGGGCTTGATCCTTTCCTTCCGACTTAGGGCATCGGCGACCACATTCGCCTTCCCTGGATGATACTTGATCTCACAGTCGTAGTCGTTCAATAATTTGACCCAGCGTCTTTGTCTCATATTCAGCTCCTTCTGGTCAAATATGTGTTGTAGGCTCTTATGATCCGTGAAGATTGTACACTTTGTACCATATAAATAATGTCTCGAAATCTTCAACGCGAATACCATTGCACCTAGCTCCAAGTCATGCGTGGTATAGTTCTGTTCATGAACTTTCAATTGGCGCAAAGCGTACGCTATAACCTTCTGGCGTTGCATTAACACGCAACCCAAACCTTTACGTGAGGCGTCATAGTATACCACGAAATCATCAGTTCCCTCTGGTAGCGATAAGATCGGCGCATTGCAAAGCTTGTCTTTCAACAGCTGAAACGCTTCTTCCTGTTTGATTCCCCAATCAAACTTCTTATCCTTCTGCGTGAGGAATGTCAATGGTTGAGCGATCTTTGAAAAATCTTCAATAAACCTTTGATAGTACCCAGCCAAACCTAAGAATTGTCGAATCTCGGTTGGCGTCTTTGAAGTCTCCCAATTCTTGATTGCTTCGATCTTTGTGGGGTCCTCGTGGATTCCGTCTCCATTTACCACATGCCCAAGAAATTGGACTTCGCGTAGCCAAAACTCGCACTTCGAGAATTTGGCATACAACTTTTCCTTATTCAGCAACTCCAAAATGGCCCTTAAATGCTGTTCATGTTCATTCTTCGTCTTCGAATAAATCAAGATGCTGTCAATAAACACAATCACGAACTTGTCGAGGTACGGTTTACATACCCTATTCATCAAATCCATAAAAACAGCTGGCGCGTTTGTTAACCCAAATGGCATTACCAGAAACTCGTAATGTCCATAACGAGTTCTAAAACCGGTCTTAGGAATACTTTCCTCTTGTATTCTCAGTTGATGGTAACCAAATCGCAAATCGATCTTTGAGTAAAAGCTTGAACCTGGCAGCTGATCGAATAAGTCATCAATCCTTGGCAGAGGATATCTATTCTTGATAGTCAACTTGTTCAACTCCTGGTAGTCAATACACATACGAAAACTACCGTCTTTCTTCTTGACAAACAGAACTGGAGCTCCCCAAGGTGAGAAGCTTGGTATGATAATCCCTTGTCTAACAAATCTTGAAGTTGTGTCGACAATTCCTGCATTTCAGGTGGGGGCAAGTTGATACGGTGCCTTAGCCACAGGCATGGCGCCTGGAACTAAGTCAATATCGAACTCTACTTGCCTTTGGGGTGGAAATCCTGGCAAGTCCTCTGGAAAGATTTCAGGATACTCCCTCACGACAGGGATGTCTTCGATCTTCGGCTCAGCAGCTTTCTTATCCACGATGTGTGCCAAGAAGGCAACACATCCTTTCTGTAAACATTTTCGAGCTTTCAAACAGCTAATGATTCTTAGAGGTGTATCGCGTTTTTCTCCATGAACTACAATCATTTCTCCATCTTCGATTGGAATGCGAATGATCTTTTTGTGGCAAGCAAGCTCAGCCTTGTTGCTCGATAACCAATCCATCCCTACTACCACATCGAAGCTTCCCAACTTGACTGGTAGTAGATCCAAACTAAAATCACGCTCTCCCAACTCGATTACACAACCTCTGACAACTTCATTAGCTTCAACCAGCTTTCCATTAGCCAGTTCAATTCAGTACGGGATATCTAATTTACTAGCAGCTAACCCAAGCATATTCTTAAATTCTAACGACACGAAGCTTTAATCGGCACCAGTATCAAACAAAACGGATGCAAAGAGTTGGTTTATAGGGAACGTACCAGTAACAACATTGGGATCCTGGCGCGCTTCCCTCGCCTCGATGTTAAACACTCTTCCGCGGGCTTGATTCAGCTGCGGGCATTCCTTCTTGAAATGCCCAACATCTCCGCAGTTAAAACAGCCCAATCTTTGCCCATTACCACCTCCGTTCCCAGCTTGAGTGTTGTTTTGATTTCGATTCACATTACCAGCTTGATTTGCATTGCTCCCTCGGTTTCCATTGCCTCCATTATACCCTTGTGAATGATTTCCATTACCACCACAGTTATTGTTCCTATTACCAAGACCTCCTTGGCCTCCTCGGCCAGCACTAGCCCAGCAAGTATCCTTCAAATGGCCAACTTTTCCACAAGCTTCACATATTTTTGGCCCACACCGGCCAGAATGATGACGCTGGCAGGTGTTACACTTGGGCTATGTACCCATATAACCTTTCCCTTTCTTCTCAGCACCGGTTGCAGCTTTGACCGGTGTGCTTGATTCTCCTTTCTTGCCAACACTGCTTGTACCCTGTTTGAAGTTCGAGAACTTCCTTTTATTATCCCCGGACGACTCTACGTGAGTCTCCTTCTTCTTCTGCTCAACATTTGAAAACTTGTTTTAACGAATGGCCTCCTCAGTAAGAGCTACGCTTAGATCGATGGCCTCTGTGATTGTTGCAGGCTTGGAAGTAGTGACCATACTCATGATCTGAGGTGCTAAACCCCAAATAAAACGCTCGATGAGTTTGAATTCCGGTGTAACCATATAAGGCACTACATGAGACAGATCGTGGAATCTCTGAACATACCCCGCAATTTTGGGACCTTCCATTTTCAAGTGCCAAAATTCCGTTTCCAGCTTCTGAATCTCCGCACGTGAGCAGTACTTTCTTCGCATGAGCTCCTTCAACTCATTCCATGTCATCGCATAAGCAGCGGCTTCTCCAAGAGTTTGCACTTGTAAGTTCCACCAGGACAGGGCTCCGTCCAAGAATAGCCCAGAAATGTAAGTCACTTGTTGTTCTAGAGCGCACTTGCTCATTCGAAGAACAAACTCAGTCTTTTTGGCCCATCTTACAAAAGCAACAGCACCTCCGGTGCCGTCGCAGTTCACGGGCTTGCAGTCGAGGAACTGCTTGTAGGTACACCCTGCACATACGTTAGAATATACAAATGGTATTAGCGAACGTGCTAAAAATATCCAAATGTATTGTAGTATGTCCCAACGACTTAACATTACCATAGGATGGATTGTTATTTCCATTGTTGTTCGAATTACTTCCGCTGGTTCCTCCTTGTGAGGCCGCATACTCTGCAATGGCGGCAGCAATGATCTGTTGGAGTTCTGCCTCGTTGGTGGGCATGCATGGACCACGTCTCGGCGGCATCTTCTAAAAGATGTGTTCACGTAGGTCAGGCCATAATAAGTAAATGAATCATACGTATTCTATTCATCAACACATAACATCTCATGTTATAAATAAACCAAACACATAACATCACATGTTATAAAATATACACAATCAATCCAACATCATGTATAATGAGAATACTGCGATTGCGCTATCATAAATCAAGACCACAATGTAGGATTTACAAGTTCATAACTGTATTGTACATCATCAATGACTAAGGGCCACATCGCCCTAGTCCAAACTATCAAATCAATGACAACATCCAATATACAAAACATCAAAAATCATAATCATCCAAAATGCAGTCTCCAAAAAGGTTGTATAGTCCGCACAATCGTGGTCCTCTCATCAAAAGTCTACCTGTGTAGTACAAAAAGGCCTAAGCTGATGGCGGTGGAGGAGGGGGGAAACGAGAAAAGAGTAAACGTCGCATATGAAGCCAGTCCTCCTCCATAGCGCGATGAGAGCGCATCAAGTATGCTATCTGCTGCTTAGGAGTCCAAAAACGAGCGACAGAATCGGGTGAAAGTGGACGCGGAGGGGATGATACTGCAGGTGGGGTCTGGCAATGGCACGGTGGTCGCTGAGCTCTCTCCAGCTCCTGCATGCGACGGGTCAGCGCCTCCTGCTGTATCATGTAATATGTGAGAATATCCTCCGTAGAATACCCCACGTGATATGGGTAATACGGATCAGAGGGTGGCATAATGGAGGGCGTAGTCCATAGGAATGGCTCGCTAGATGGTGTGAAGAATGGTGCAGTGAATGGTGCAACAGTGGGAACAACAGTAGGATGAGAAATCTGAGGTACAAACTGATCTCCTCCTGTCACGAAGGGTGTATGACCAAAAGGCTGACGTGATGAACCCTCTCCAGGATGTGGTGGAGGTATGTCCTGAAGAAACGTGATAGGTAAGTCTGTGCAGCGAGCATCTGAGGTGTGTGTGGGAAGCAAAGGAACATCGATGGGAGCCGAAACATGGGCTGAAACGGGTGCTACAGGTGGTGTAACTGGTATCATGAAAGGTGGGTAATCATCGTCATCGTCTATCCACCCATTGCGGGTGTGCGCGTATCGTGGATTAATATGGGTCGCAAAAGGTGCACAGTCGAACAGTACCGACACTGGATCAGGAAGTGGTGCAACAACAGGATCCTCTATCAAAAGTGGAGCATCAACATAAGCATCAGCAGCGTGATCATCCTCCAACGGCGGATCAACAATAGGATGATCAACAACAGGTATATCATCAACAAAAGGAGCAACAGCAGGTGCATCGGCATGAACAGGTTCATGCTCTAATGCGGGGTCAGGAGCGACAACTGGCTCAGGGGCCACAGCAGGCTCCGGATCAACAAACTCTATGTCAAAATCAGCTGGATCAGCAAACAAAGGATCGACAGCGGCTACAGGATCCTCCAAGGGCTGGTCTAAGTGAATGAACTCAATATCCTGGTTAGGATCAAAACCAGGTGGAAAAACAGGGTCTGAATCATCATCAACATCATGATCAAACTCAAAGCTGTGTGCAGGAACCGGTGCAGCTGATGACACCATGTCCGGGTCAGCGTCGTGTGAGTGGTGCTGCACTCCCTGGGTGTGCGAAGGTGCGGACTCCACAGACTCAAAGGAGTCTGGAACAGGTGAATGAACGGGAGCCTCCTCTGCAGGAGCATCAGCAAGAAGTAAGATATCACCAGCAGCAATAGGGATCTCACCCTCAAGGTCATCCTCAAGTGGATCCTCCTCAAACAAATCGACATCATCGTCGGAAACAATATCGAGGGGCATATCAGTAATCGGATAAGCAGCAAGGGGCACATGAGCAGGGATCACCGCGAGTGGTAAATCCCCAGCGAGATGGCCATCAGCAGGCTCGGCTACGACATCAGGCAGCGCAAAGGGCTGGAAGTCGTCATCGTCTATGCTGGTAGTATCGGAAGTGTAAACCTCGTGCTCTGATGAAACTATGTCATCTGATACTATAACCATGGGATCTGTAGTGTTTGACTCTCCGATATCTGATGAAGGCATGATGTCTGTAACACAAACACACATATGCACAAACAATCAATCATATAATCAAATAAGCATGTCAGTTACCAATAAGCATTCAAATAGTTCTCCTAGTCCCACTAGTCTAACCTCCCAGCCTCTCAGACTGAACCTCCTAGTCTCTCAGACTAATTCCTTGGTCTCCCCGACCAAAACCTCCCCAATCTTAAAGATTGGCCCATCAGTACCCCTAACTGAATCCCTGGTCTCCCCGACCAACCTCCCAGTCGATAGGACTGAATCCCTGGTCTCCCTGACCAACCTCCCAGTCGATAAGACTGAATCCCTGGTCTCCCTGACCAACCTCCAAGTCGATAAGACTGAATCATAATTTTTGAAAAATTGTTCATACTTTTTGTTTGTGAAAATGTTTTGTATCCGAGATCTGGACGTAATGTATGCAATGTAAAAAATATTTTCGTGAGAGCCCTAGTGATCATAGTCTAGACTCGAGAAGGAATCCTAGTTCGCTATGATCAAAGCTCTGATACCAAGCTGTCACACCCTGGATTTGCGGAAGCGTGGGTTTATTTGGTGTGACTTCTTAATACCATAGCTTAACCACAACAAAGCTATCTGAAAATAAAACCATGATGTTCATCCATTGATTCAAGTTTTAAAAGTAAAATACGACAACATTGTTTAAAGTTGACACATGCAACGAGTTACAACCCAACAAAATAAAAACATTGTTCATAAGACACAACCACAAACATAAAATAAACACTGTTTAAGACTTGTGACATCACTCCTCTTACGCAGCATGAAGACATAGCATACCACGCCAGATCCCTAATTCCCTGAAATACATGTAAGTTTGAAAAATCAACAAAAATGTTGAGGGAGTTCATGTAAAAGTGAGTATGTAAAAGCTTTGTAATACATTTGTAAGTATGAAAATCCCTGGTATGTAGCAAATAAGGAAAAATGAGATCACCATTGGTTTGCAAGGCCAATGATATGTGTGAAGTGCAGTAGGAAGACTCAAACCTAGCAA
The DNA here is from genome assembly GCF_002127325.2 of Helianthus annuus. Taxonomy (NCBI): domain Eukaryota; kingdom Viridiplantae; phylum Streptophyta; class Magnoliopsida; order Asterales; family Asteraceae; genus Helianthus; species Helianthus annuus. The sequence goes on along the minus strand of NC_035445.2, from coordinate 108,766,090 downwards.
ATTTTTGCGTCGGGCTCAAAGTCACCCCGAGGTCCGTTCTGTTGGGCCTGGAGTTGGGCTCGTTACACCCAGATAGATCTACCGTTAATGACCCTCGGTCCTACAATGAGGATTAATGGCCTCTAGTTTCCGCCTACCCACTCGCATGATCTAAGTAGTAACCCTCCTTACGCTAACCATACCATGTATAAAAGTATCCGAAATCATTGTAACATGTATTTCACCCCCGAAGTATAAAAACTGAAAAACAGTTAAGAGAAAAGGGGGACATGAACTCACAGAAGTGCGTCTCGAAATAGTAAATTCCAATCAACTTGCTGCGTGACGACCTACACGTACTAATTTCTATTAGACGGACGGTTGTGCCATGGCTTAAGGTTTAACGTTTTTGGGAAATAGTTAAGCAACTATTTCGTATTTACACTTCTTAATTATTTATTAATTATATTCCTTCCCATGGATGGGGGTTTTAATACATGCGCGTTTTTATGACTCCTAAAAATATACTTTTAAGTCTCACTTAAAGAATATATTTTAATTCATTTAAAATATTCTATCTCCAAAATATACATATTTTTCCCAAAAATATTATATTTTACTTCATACCATTTCCAAAATAATACTTTTTATCAAAATACGCATTTAAAAGCATTTTCCGAAAATACATAAGTTACATTTTAAGGTTCGTGTTGTAATAATAATAATACCGGTGTAACTTAAATATTTATACGTGAAAGCGTTGGTATTATTTTGGAAGTCGTAACTTCATGATATTTTCAAGTTATATTATTTTTACTCTATAAATAATATATATATATAGTTCACAAAATAATCATAAAATCACACAAGCATTTTACTATGAAATATATATGCCAAATATATATTTAACAAGTTTTACTCACGAAAATCCACCTCCGACACTTGGTTACTTTGTAATAAAAATCATGGCGAATTTTATTTGGAAAAACAAGTTAAAATATATTTTTAACCACTTGTCACAAAAATATTTCTAAGTGTTATTTTCTGGAAAAATTTCGCCAGAGTTTCCTCTGTAACTGGAGGTGGCCACGCTTGCTAGCGTATCATTTTCTTTTAAAAATTCAATCAACCAATTTTCCAATCATCAATATACAATATTCAAACATCAAACTAGTCAAGAATAAGTATAAATCGCAAACTCTTGAACTTATAAGTTGTGTACAAATATGTAGTAACTTTCCAACATATTTAGTAGATCTTTCCATCTTTAAAAATAAAATTAGTTTTTTGAAAACTTTATTTTTAAACAATACGCAATTTTACAACTTCTAGTCAAAAATTACGAAAATGTTTCTTTGTTAAATCTTTTGTTACACAAGTGTTTACATACTTGCTTTTTCACTAAAAAGCTTGTAGTTTATGCAAGATACGGTTTTTAAACAAGACTTGTATATTTTACTTGGTTCTTCCGAAAAACCACTTGTAGATCCTTAGATCTACTAGTTTAGAACTCTATTTTACAAGAAAAATCACTTTTACACAAGTTCATGTTCATGTGTGGAAGGGTTCATCATCTTACAACTTTTACACTTAACATATTACTAGTTCATGTTCCATGAACATGATCTAGCGTGGTTAGAAGACGATCCGTTCCACTACTAGCAACAAACAACATAAAACAATTACATCTAGACAAGATTCACAAGATTTACACCACTAGTTACTCTTTAACCAACTAGTTCATTATTCTTTCAAGACTTTTAGTTTGGATCTTGTATGTTCTTGAGTTTTAGCCGTTAAATCTCTTATTAACCACCTTAAACAAGATCAAGAGGGTGTTTAGAAGCACTTACTACTAGCTCGTGGCTAGGGAAGAATCAAAGCGTAAACAAGGTGGATAAAAGCAATGTAGAGAGGTTCTTGAGTTTTCGAAAGCACCGAGTCTCCTTGTGTGTCACCTTTCACCCTTGTGTGTATGTAGAATAGCAAGAACAAAACTTGATGATGATGGTGGTTATGGTTGTGATCTCGGCCGTGAGCTTCAAAGAGAGGGGGAGAGAGAGCAATTTTTGGTGAAGTGTTTAGTGAATGAAAGTGCTTACCCCTCATGCTTTCTTATAACCCATCACATAGTAAAGTCCATTGTGCAAAGTGTAATCTAGATATTGGACAAGATTAATATAATAATCAAAAAATGGGTGGTGTGTCACCACATGGGGGACCGATCGGATTAGGGGGGGGTTTATAGTTGGATTTCAATTGGATGGTTAGTAACTAGTTAAGTTCCAATGGTGTTAATTAGAGTATTATGTGTGTAGTGTAATACAAAGGGTGTTAGGGTGTTCGGGGACCCTAACTAGCTCAGAAAAGGATAAACAATGTCATTGACAATATTTTTATGTTCCGGTTGTTCGGTCGGATATTGATCCGTTAAAGTGTCAAGTAAAGCTTTAAAGTGCCTTTTATAGTGTTTTTAGTAACACAATTAATTCCCGACACTTTGGAAAGTGTCTAGTATTATTTCCCCATGTTTTTGCACTTTACTAATTAAGTTAAATGCTGAATTTTGTAACAAAGTGCAGAATTTTGTAATTAAAGCATGTTTTAGGCACATCCGGTCACTATAACTATCACCTAGTGACGCAGTTTTACAATCTCACCTCCCTACACTCCCTACTAGTATAGTAATCTATTCGCGAAGTAAGGCTGATCATGCGAGACATTTGCGTGAAGTACTTGAAACTCTCCGGAAGGAAAAACTTTATGCGAAATTCACAAAGTGTGCCTTCTAGCTCAGAGAGGTGCAGTTTCTGGGTCATGTGATCAATTCGGAAGGTGTCTTAGTAGATCCATCAAAGGTTGAGGCCGTAATGAAGTGGGTTTCCCCGAAAAACCCAACTGAAATAAGAAGTTTTCTAGGCCTCGCGGGGTACTACAAAAGGTACATACAGGATTTTTCGAAGATAGCATTACCCTTAACAAAACTGAAGAGCAAGAAAGAAAAGTTTGTGTGAGGTAAAGAGCAGGAGGAAGCCTTTTGAATATTAAAGGAGAAACTATCGAGTCCCCCGGTCTTGACATTACTGGATGGGATTGAAGACCTGGTTGTCTATTCTGACGCTTCACATCAGGGTTTAGGTTGCATTTTGATGCAAAGGGGAACGGTTATCACATATGCTTCACGACAATTGAAACCTCATGAGGTAAACTACCCGACACACGATTTTGAATTGGCAGCGGTGGTGTTCGCCTTAAAGATTTGGAGGCATTATCTATATGGTACGAGATGTACAATTTACTCGGACCACAAAAGCCTCAAATATTTCATCAAACAGAAAGACTTGAATATGAGGCAACGAAGATGGTTGGAACTGATTAAAGATTACGATTGCGATATCCTTTACCATCCGGGAAAGGCGAACGTGGTAGCTGACACGTTAAGCCGAAAAGAGTCTCCACCTCCGATTCAAGTAAAATCCATGAAGATGATAGTTACTCCACGCTTGCTTGATATGATACGAGATTCCCAAATAAAGTCGCTTGGAGCGGAAGACCTAAAGAAAGAAAGAGTAAAAGGTGTAGCCGATAAATTAGAAGAAAATTTGACCGGACTCAAAACAAGATTCGGTCGAATTTGGATACCACGATTTTGCGAAGTCAAGACCGCTCTACTCGACGAGGCTCATAAGTCACGATACTCAATCCATCCCAGGGCAACCAAGATGTACCGGGACTTGAAAACCAATTATTGGTGGCCGGGTATGAAACGCGATATTGTAAAGTATGTCTCGAAATGCCTAACATGCTCCCAAGTGAAAGCAGAACATCAAAAACCATACGGGGAGTTACAACCCTTGGAAATTCCAGTCTGGAAATAGGAGGAGTTAACTATGGATCTGGTAACCAAGCTTCCTAGAACGAAAAAGGGGCACGATGCAATATGGGTAATCGTAGACCGACTCACAAAAAGAGCCCACTTTTTACCTATTCGAGAAACTTACTCTTCTGAGAGGATGGCGGAAATTTATATGAATGAGATCGTATCTCGACACGGGGTGCCCGTGTCAATCGTTTAAGATCGGGATACTAGATTTACCTCTCGTTACTGGCATAAGCTTCATGAAAGTATGGGCACGAAGCTACACATTAGCACAACCTATCACCCTCAGACTGATGGTCAATCAGAACGAACCATCCAAACGCTTGTTGACATGTTAAAAGCTTGTGCCTTAGATTTTGGCGGGAATTGGGATGACCATTTACCACTAGCGGAATTTTCTTATAATAATAGCTATCATAGTGGTATTCAAATGACTCCCTATGAACTATTATACGGGAGAAAATGTAGAACTCCTGTGTGTTGGGGTGAAGTTGGACAGAGAGAACTTGCGCCAAGTGATTTAATAACAATGACGAACGAAAAGATTGATTTGATTAGAGTCCAACTGAAAGCAGCCCAGGATCAGCAAAAAGCTTGTGCGGACAAGAGGAGGCGTCCTATCGAGTTTCAAGTCGGAGATTATGTCCTGCTGAAAGTATCTCCATGGAAGGGTATAATCCGTTTCCACAAACGGGGTAAGTTAGGCCCTCGTTATATTGGACTGTTTAAAATCTTGGCTCGAGTTAGAAGGGTTGCATATCAATTAGAATTACCGTCTACACTAGACGGGATCCACAATACCTTCCACGTATCGCAGTTGAGGAAGTGTCTTGTAGATGAAACAGCATTAGTGCCTCTCGATGACATCGAGTTGGACGAGGGGTTAAATTACTTCGAAAGACCAATAGCCATTAAAGACGTTAAGGTGAAGAATCTTCGCAACAATGTCGTTAGACAAGTTTTGGTTCAATGGCAACACCAAAAGGGGTCGGAACTTACATGGGAAGCGTAAGATGAAATGCGGAAGCACAACCCTTTTCTCTTTGGTATGTAAATGTTTAAATTGTTATGTGCCCAGGTTTCAGGGACGAAACCCCATTTAAGGGGGGTAGACTTGTAACACCCCAAGAATGTTTACTTGATAAGTTAAAAAGTTTATTTAAAACTTAACTTAGTTAATGGGATTTGATGCATAATATAAATATTAAAGGGGCAAGGTTTAAAGTTAAATAAGTAAAAAGAACTTGAGGGACTAAAGGTGTAACATAGCAAAATTTAGGGTAAATGTAATAAAAGAGCTCAAAACCCACACACAGAGTGTGTGTGGGGTTCTGGTCGATCAAACAGGAGAGCAGAGCAAGGGGTTAAAACCCTAACATCAAGAAATCAAGCAATTCAACCTAGATCAAAGGAAAAATATAATGCATGAGCCCTAATTTCGAGTAACTAACCTCAATTTCTGAAGTGGTAAGTTTAATTTCTGAAATCATGAATTGTAGGAAGAGGGGTTCAATCCAATCTCGAATTCTTGTGTCTAAATGTGAGAAATCTGAGTTAGGGTTACCTTCTAGAACAAGAATCATGTTTGATTTTAAGTTATTTGAAAGATTTTGGTAAAAACCCACTTTGTGAATTTGTGATATGAATAGGATGATCAAAGTGGTTATAGTTATGTGAAATCTTGAAATATGGTGATGTTGTAATGCTTGAATTTTAGAAATTTATGTAGGATAAAGGAAAGATATGAACATGTATTTATTGTTGATGAATTATAAGATGAACTAGTAGGAATTTATGCTTTGTATGCTTGTACATAATGTTCGTAAATATGATGACTACCAAGTGTTTGATGAAATGCCTAGAAGAATAATATGCATGATTTGGAAGATGAATGAATGAGATTTGGTTGTACTAAATAAACGAATGAATGTGTTGTTATAGGTGTGAAGGAAGAAGGATCCAATACTAGGAAATCAGAAGGTTCATAAGATCGAGGTACGTTAGTGTACACCATATTTCTATGATGTTGTCATATGTATAATAATCTCAATTGTGTTGTGTTGTTATGTTAAAATTGTGACATTTGAAATCTATGGTTGTTCGAAAGTAAAAGTAAGATCTGTCATAAACGGATTGTGAGGAATGAATTAGTTACGAAAGATAACACATCATATCCAGTTCTTTTTAGTTGAACCGGGTATAGGAAGTTGAGTATGTAACGAATGAAAGTCTACTCAATCCGTCTTACTCGGATCGGAGTATGAGGTAAGAATGTAAAGAATATGATTGTTCGTCATGAATGAATCGAATGGAAGTTATGTTAATGATACTTATATCCGTCGTTAGCGGGTATGTTAAGAAAAGTATGCTTAGTCTCTACTTTGAGGCAAGCATGTAACGAACCGTTTAACGGTTAGTAAAGTAATTAAATGATGTAAAGCCGTGAAAGAGATGAACCGGTTTATTAATTAATTGTGTTAGTGACAAAATATTACTTATTTGTTTATGTTGGATATAGGTAAATCCTCAACCTAGGCGGTCAGACGATTTGGAACGAGCACACTTGATCTACGCCCACTACACGCTTCCGTCATATGTTAATATAACGTGGTCTAAACTTTTGGTCTTATGTACTTTAAATTGTGTAGTATTTTGATGTCTGTATGGTTTGGTTAAAAACTTATTAGTGGTAGTCTTGTTGAAAACAACTTAAACGTTCTGTTTTGGGTTTTTGTCAAGGATGTTTTATGTTGAAATGGTTTACCATATAAAACAGGTGTTAGTGGTCTATTTGCGTACGGGTCATGCCGAAATTTCTAACATTTATTAACCACGTTAAGATCCTTTGAAAATGATAAGTTAGGGGCATTATAAGTGAACGCGTAAACCAAGAGATGGGAACGTGGAATGAAAGTCAATAGACTCGGAATGAGAGCTATGACTAAAAAATGACAAGATGTTGCAAACATAACTTTTAATAATTATGTTCAATTATTTCAAAGTTAGACAGGTTGAATAAAGAACGAAGTTTGACACTCATAAGTGGTTAAATTTCACCCAAAATAAGTCAAACGAGTTAATTAAGGAATACCGCTTGAAGTAGTAAGGAAAACACAAACCGGTGAGACCGGAAAGCTAAAAACATTAAGACAAAAGAACCCGGGCGATGGGTCGTAAAGAAGTATAGGTAAGAACCGGGTAACGGTAAGCGTAAAACAAACTGACGTATAAATGACGGGAGAAGTCATAGAGTCGGAAGAATAATTCGAAAGAAAACAATAGTAGCCTTAGACTACGGTCAAGCTCAAATGAAATACAAAAGCGAAAATAAATGATACTAAACATAAAAAAAAGAAGATACCTTGACGCTATTGATATATGTATATACACAATTGAATACGGACTCGAATAAAAGATGATCTACGTGATTATCATAACCTACGAGATTGTAAATAATGTTAAGGTCTACGGGACCAAAATGACCTTCGGGTCACAAATAGAAAGAAACGAATTTTTAGGGTCTCACCTTAATACGGTAAAAAGGTGAAAATCTAAAGAAATAGCCTACGAGGCTAAGTGAAAGGACCTACGGGTCAATAGTATAAAGCAAGGGAACTGGTTATTATTCCCCGTGTAAAACGAGAAGGGGAAAGAATAAATTACTGATTGTCAATTTCCTTGATATGAGTAATTGACATAAGTTAAAGATAAAACGTTAAACTAAAATTCAGTTTTAGTAAGAAATAACGCTCTAACAAATATAAATATTATGAGAGGAATTAGATAGCACTAAAAGAATGGGTGCATGAAGACACGTTCGAAAAGAAGATTTTCGATAATGAAAGAATTACATAAACTTAAACATGACGTGATACGATCACGGTTAAGAAAAGTAATATGGAATTTAACCATGTTATAGCGTGAACCAAGAAATGGGGACAATAAAAGATTATAAGCCTCGAGAAGGCAAAGTGGATATACCCGAGCGATGGGGTATAAGGTAACCGGTGACTAACAAGTCTAACCGCCAAAATAAATAATCAATAAAGATAATGTATACAAGCTGAAAGTAATGGCCCACGAGGCCTCACACATGAAAGGCGTACGCGTCAAAACAAATAAGAACTTTGGACCAAAAGAAATGGGCGCCTTGAAAATGAAACTTGGTTCGTTTGATTAAACCAATGAATTACATAAATAAGGTTTCGGCGACGAAACCACATTAAGGGGGGTAGACTTGTAACACCCCGAAAATAGGTTTGATAGACAAACCACGTCAATGTTAATGAACGGGTAAAATACCATTAGTGGTAAAAATTAACCCTGTAAATATTAGGATTTAAATAATTAAACCTAATGTTAATTAAAAAGGAGAATAAACGCTTTGAGAAAACAAAGTTTATAAGAGGCTCGGGTTAACGGGACCTAAAATAAACTTGGTTAATAACTCCCAAACCCCGCTAAAATAACTAGGAATAATTAACCTAGTTATTTATGTTTAGTAAAACAATGAAGGAGCTTTTAGTAACTAACCCATTTATAAAACCCTTAAACTTTGAGGGACTAAAAGTGGGCAATTGGAATGATGTTTAATTTAAAAGTTTATAAAAAAATAATACAAAACACGCAAATGGGTGTGTGTGGCTGATCGACCAAGAGCATGAGAAAGGGGGTGAAACCCTAGCTCACCCAAATTCATCAAATTGAAGGCCAAGATTAGTTCAAATCAAATGCATGAACACATAAAAACGATCACCAAGCTTAGGGGATCATAAGGTATGTCGAATTTTTTATATTTATGAAGTTGAGATTGTTGGTGAATTTATGAAAATCGAAATTTAAGCTTGAATGATTGATGTTTTGGTAAAACTAGGATGAATCCATGTTTAGGAACGAACCCTAGTCAATAAATTTATGAATTGGTGTTCATAAGTATGAATTTCCTAATCACCCACTTAGTTGTTAAATGGGTTTTGTAGGAAGAGGAAGAACACTAGAGTTTTGATTATGAAATAGGTGTTGTTTGAATTCCATGAAGTGAATTTAGGATTGTTATGTATGCTAGATATAATGAAATTGAGAATGATGTTAAACTTGGTAGGAATAACTAGTTATGAACTAGTTTATAAATATGTAAAAAAAAAAAAATTATGCCCACTAGGTGTCTGTTAAAATGCCTAAGTGAAATCGCGCGACTACTCGGTTGAAAGTAGAATTTGATTTGATTAGACATCCGTAGAAATGCCTAATAACATGATAAAAAGGGGTTTCATTTATAGATGAAAACCCGTAAATGTTGTCTAATGAATAATGTGTTTTTTATAATTGATTAGATTGCTTAAAAGAGTTATTGAACGCAAATTTACGTTTTGTATGATTGAGGGTAAAAGACCTTTATAAGTCAAATTAACCAATGATGAAGTCGAATATTTTCGACATAGAATTCGTAAGATGGAATGGTCGTATGTGATAATGACTAATCTGACCGTCCTACGAATTATAATAGTTTGACTCTTGACAAGCTAGATGGAGGCTTGGGAATGAAGCGGGTCAAACGGAGCAAGTACGGAAAGAAAATCATAGTTTGGATGCGAGGTAAGTTAAGCTTACACCCCCTTTTTAATTACAGTACACATACTTGTGAATATTGATTGGGAATAACGTTAAGTATTTGAAATATGATGTTCCGGCATGATACAATGCTAGTCGGACTAAGTAAAAATGGCAAGAAACCATAAATTATGGTAAAGAGGGGTAAAATGGTAAATTAGCCGGGTGAAGGCTAATGAATAACGAATTTTGAACAATATGTTATGGGGTGAATTGTAACGGGTAAAAGTGGTTTAGTAATAATCCGGACACGAGTTGACGGATGGAATAAAAGATGTGAAAAGACATCATTTGGTATAAATCGTAACGGGTCAAACAATTCAAGAAATGACTTTTATGTAGTAAGGACTCATTGGGCTAACCGGAATGGGTTCAAGGGGCGAAATGGTATTAAAAGACCATCATATGATGATAAATGATCATTTTGACTAAACGGGCCAAATGGTGTTTTAACACCATTTGACGATAATTACTTACGATCGCTTGTTAAGTTTTGGTGATTACAGGAAAGTAATATAAGGTTCGCGACGCTATTAATTAGTAAGTTAATAGTGAATGGTATTTTAGACGGGTCAACGGGTCAAATCTTTGACCCGAGCCAGGTATGTGCAAATAAGATTGTGACACCTCGGATCTTTCCGGATAACCTTTCGATGTAACCAACGTGTACGTAATCGACTAACAGTAAAAATGTATGAAGAGCTATTTGTTATTATGTGTTATGTGCCGATTTACTTATGTGTATGTATATATATATAAGTGTTATATATATGTGAACCAAACCCGAGACCCGACTCGAGACCACGGTCTCGAGTGAACAGTGAAACACTTGGGCCGGTTAAGGCCTTGTAGCCGAGAAACCCAACCCGGAAACCCTTAGCCCAACTCGGTACATTATATAAACCCAACCCCACCTCCCTTAATCATTTTACACACTCTCTTCTCACACTCTCCTCTCATCTTCTTCACTAAACCCTAAAACTCTAAATTTCTAGCAACCAAAATCAACTCCCCATTCCTTCATATCTCTCGGATCAAGTGAGCTATCAACAAGGAGGATCGGCCGAGCCAAGAGACCACCCGAACACCCCTTTTCTCTCAACCCCGAGTAACCGGTTAGTGTGTTTATGTTCATGATTGTTGATGATTGCTATGGTTTTATGCTTGTTGATGTGATTAGAGATTTTAGTATGAATATTAGGCTTGTATGTTCATAAATATGCTAAGGAAGGTGGCTACTTGATGATGTTTGTTGTGAATGTTTATGATGTTTGTTGTTATGATAATCGGTTTGTGGTTTGTGATGGTTTTGGTTAAATGTTTCATATTGTTTAAGTTGATGGGTTTTACTATCCGATGATGTTTAAAGATTTAGGCTTGATTGTTAGTTAATGATTGTGGCTATTAAAATGCATGTTTTGGGTTTAATCTTGTTTATGATTTTGTCCGGAAAATAGGTAGGAGTTTTAAACAGGATTTTGGGTTGTTTGTGAATGAAGTTTGAATTTGATTGATGAATATATGATGAACAGCTTGAATGTTGCTAAAATGTTTTGAACCTGCTGATTTTGATCTAAAATGTGCACAAAACCGACCAAGAAACATGTTTTAGTGGCATAGTACAATATTTACATGAAATAGCAATTCCATTGGGTCGTACACTGCAGGTTCTAGAAGGGATTGCCATGCACGTTATCACGGTTGCGAGTCGCAACCATTGGTTGCTACTCGAAACCGCACATGACCAGCCGAAACCTCCCAGTTGCGAGTCGCAATCAGCACGCATCGAACCTGGTTGCGAGTCGCAACCACACCTGCTAAGTCGCAATCTCCGGTTACGAGTCGTAACCAAAGCGTGACGGACCGAGACCGCAGTTGCGAGTCGCAACCTCGGTTGCGAGTCGCAACCACCTTAGTTTCGACTGGGCTGTTTTATGTTATTGGGCCTTGACTGTTTGTCTTGTTGTTTTGGGCTTCAACTGTTGGGCCTCCTATTGACTGGACTTCATTTTGATCTGCTACTGTATGTATATATGTTACTGTTTGTAGTTCTGCCTGTTAACTGCTTGTATACGTGTATGCTATACGTGTTTACTTGTACCCGACTTGACCCATATTTGGTAACCATGTTAGGACGTGGTGACCAACACACTTAACCAAGTAACGTATCATACCGAGCAACCCAAGGTGAGTTCACAACTTAAAAGCATGCGTCCCGGTGGTTTGGGACACGAGACTGAAACAACCCTATCCCCTTGTAAAGGGGATACCGTCTACATTCCTTCCCTAGTTATTGGGAACAAACTTACTTTATCTTCCCTTGTATTGGGAAACCTTTTTGGTTAATTACTGTTTATACGGATTGCAACTAACGGCACTAAACGCAACTCTATCACTCAAGTCCCTACTACATAATACCGATTAGTCGCCGGTGCCAGGCGAACGGGTTATTAGTTGATAGCGCTATTTAGGTTTTACCAGCCTCACACCGTGCCATGGTATGGGATCGGTCGTGAACTAATGTACTCAGGCATCCGTCAATGATGATAGAACATTGACATCGGGGCATCCTGCGGAAACGCATTCGGTTACCTAGTGTTCGGTATTAGAAAACAGTTTAGTCGCTAACTTTTGGGGTAGCTCCCCATGGCATGTATAAACGGATAAATTAACTGGTGAAACGAGTTTTTGGTAATTAAAACTGGACAACTAGTGAACTCACTCAGCATTATTGTTGACCCCTTACTGCATGCTTTGCAGGTGGCCAGTGACTGGAGCAGCTGCTTGGGATGTGTAGTGGTCGTCTGCCCGTGTGTTGGGCATTTATTATGTTTACCTTGCGAACAATGTTTAAAACTGTTAATTATGCTTCCGCTACATTTACTCTGAACTTAAAACTCTGAACTTGATATTTGCTAATCTTATGGTTAGTAAGTATTACTTTAATATTAACCAATGCTTAGTATAATTGGTGGCTGGATCCTGGTCAGTCACGCCCTCGAAGCGGGTGTTATCCGCGGGTGGAATTTGGGGGTGTGACAGATTGGTATCAGAGCCATTGGTTATAGTGAACTTGGTTTTAAAAAGGGGAAAAATCTTTTTGAGAAAAACCAGACTATAACCCGTGACTCGTAACGACACTACACTCCAAGTACAAGGCTCGACTTATCTGACCTCATAGCTCGGACCCATAGTTACTTGCTTAATTGTCTTATGCTTTCTGCTTTACTATACTAGTTTGCCTGATTAGATAGATACATCTTCTCTCTTCTATCTTATTCTCGCTATCACGCACTCATACTATGTTTTCTGGTTATGAAGACAATGAGTGGACGCGGACGAGGAAACGTCAACATGACCCCGGCTCAGTTCACTAGCCTGCTCAACACTGTGGCTGCAGCTTTCGCAGCTCACCCTATAGGTAAACTCGTTGTCTTAGGATGTTTAGATCCTACCGCCACATCGTCTTTTCGCCTCTAAACCTATTTCGCTTCACTCCTCACGACAGGTCAGCCTGCACCTGTGCAACCACGTGTTTGTACCTTCAAGACCTTTATGGATTGCAAGCCTCTTCCTTTCAATGGCACGGAGGGTGCCATAGGACTCCTACACTGGATCGAGAAGGTCGAAGCTGTTTTTGCTGTCTGTGAATGCTCAACTGCTAATTGGGTGAAGTTTGCTACTGGTACTCTGGAGGGAAGCGCACTTTCATGGTGGAAGGCGCAAATTCAAATGCTTGGTTTGGAGACTGCTAACGCTACTGCGTGGGAAGATTTCAAGGATATGATCAAGGAAGAGTACTGTCACAGGGATGACATCCACAAGCTGGAAAATGAGTACTATGAACTCAAGATGGTTGGGTCAGAGATTGAGACCTACACCAAGCTGTCCAACGACTATGCTGCTCTTTGTCCAAACATGTCTCGACCTATGTATCGAAGGATCGAACTGTACATCAAAGGTCTGGCTCCAGAAATTCGAAGCCATGTAACTTCAGCCAACCACACTACCATTCAGCCGATCGTTCGACTTGCTCACAAACTTACTGATCAGGCTGTGGAAGAGGGCAGGTTGCCCAAAAGGATCAGTGCTGCGGAAGGAAGTTCTTGTGATGGAAAACGAAAGTGGGATGGAAATCAGGGCAAGGATGCTAACCCTACTCAAGCCCCAGCTCAGCAAAGGAAAACTGACAACAACAAAGGCACTCAACAACAGGGTGGCTACCGGGGAAACTACCCTAAGTGCAACAAGTGTAACAGGCACCACAATGGGGCATGTAACAAGGGTCAGTGTCAGCGATGCCACAAGATGGGGCACGAAGCAAAGGATTGTAGAAGTCAGTTCCCAACAAGGCAGAATCAGCAACAACCCCAACAGCAACAGCAGCAGGGAAACAACAGAGCTTGTTTTAAATGTGGGGCAACAGGGCACATGCGAAAGGATTGCCCTGAACTGAATCAGAATCGCAACAACAATCAGGGGGCTGGGAACAATGAGCAAAACAACAATGTTGGAAATGCAAGGGGCAGAGCTTTCGTGATTGGAGCTGGAGAGGCTAGGAACGACCCCAACGTCGTGGCGGGTAAGTTCCTACTTGATGATCATTATGTTTCTGTGTTATTTGATTCCGGTGCCGATGCCAGTTATGTATCCCTTCGCATTAGTAAGAAACTTAAGCATTCGCCCGCATTATTAAGTTCTAAGCATACCGTCGAGATAGCTAATGGTAAGAACATCGAGGCCACGCATGTGATCCGCGACTGCACCCTAGAATTGTCTGGCCATACGTTTAGTATCGATCTTTTCCCTGTCAAACTTGGAAGCTTCGACGTCGTCATTGGTATGGATTGGTTATCCAAACACCGCGCTGAAATTCTCTGTCAAGAGAAAGCAGTTCGTATACCTCGCCGTTCTGGTCAACCCCTCATCGTCAAAGGCAACAAAAGTGGAGAAGTCACAGGCATTATCTCGCTTCTAAAAGCCCAGAAATGTTTACAGAAAGGGCACACCGCTATCCTAGCACTTGTCACCAACACCCACGAGAAGGAAAAGAGGATTGAAGATTTTCCGGTAGTACGCGACTATCCCGAGGTATTCCCTGAGGAACTACCTGGACTCCCACCCCATCGTCAGGTCGAATTTCAAATCGAGCTAGCTCCTGGAGCAGCACCCATAGCTCGTGCACCGTACCGTTTAGCCCCTGCAGAACTGAAAGAACTCGCTACGCAGCTACAGGAACTATTGGATAAAGGATTTATCCGTCCTAGTTCATCACCCTGGGGAGCCCCAGTGCTCTTTGTCAAGAAGAAGGACGGCACATTCCGAATGTGCATCGACTATCGCGAGTTGAACAAGGTTACCATCAAGAATCGTTACCCTCTCCCGCGCATCGACGATTTGTTTGATCAATTGCAAGGATCGAGTTACTATTCTAAGATTGACCTGCGATCAGGCTACCATCAGTTGAGAGTACGTGACGAAGACATCTCCAAGACTGCATTCAGGACTCGTTATGGTCACTATGAATTCCTCGTTATGCCTTTTGGAATGACCAATGCGCCGGCTGTGTTCATGGACCTTATGAACCGCGTATGTAAGCCTTACCTCGACAAATTTGTGATTGTGTTCATCGACGACATCCTGATTTATTCGAAAAGTCAAGAGGAGCATGAACGGCACCTACGCCTTATCCTCGAACTCCTTCGCAACGAGCAACTGAACGCCAAATTCTCTAAATGTGACTTCTGGCTTCGAGAAGTTCATTTCCTCGGCCATGTAGTTAATACGAACGGAATTCATGTCGACCCAGCTAAGATCGAATCGATAAAGAACTGGCCTACGCCTAAGACTCCCACTGAAGTTCGCCAATTCTTGGGTTTGGCGGGCTACTACCGCAGATTCATTCAGGGATTCTCAAAGGTTGCACAACCTCTCACAACACTCACTCAGAAAGGCGTCGCCTACAAGTGGAATGCAGCGCAGGAATCTGCTTTTCAGAGGCTTAAGGATAACCTCTGTAGCGCTCCTATTCTCTCGTTGCCTGACGGCACTGACGACTTTGTGGTTTACTGCGATGCGTCTATTCATGGGCTCGGTTGCGTGTTAATGCAACGCGAGAAAGTTATCGCCTACGCCTCTCGACAACTCAAGACGCATGAAAAGAACTACACGACGCACGACTTGGAACTAGGAGCAGTGGTTTTTGCTCTTAAGATATGGAGACATTACCTGTACGGTACCAAGTGCACCATTTACACCGATCACAGAAGTCTCGAGCATATCTTTAGGCAAAAGGAGTTGAACATGCGACAACGTCGATGGGTCGAACTATTGAATGACTACGAATGCGCCATCAAATACCATCCGGGCGAGGCCAATGTCGTGGCAGACGCCCTCAGCCGAAAGGACACTATACCAAAGCGCGTGCGAGCACTGCAACTTACCATCCAGTCTAACCTCCCTACCCAGATTCGAAATGCTCAAGTTGAAGCATTGAAGCCGGAGAACATCAGGGCTGAATCCCTGCGAGGATCGAGACAGCAACTAGAACAGAAAGAAGATGGTGCTTACTATGTAACAGGGCGCATTTGGGTTCCTCTCTTTGGAGGTTTGCGTGAACTCGTGATGGACGAAGCCCACAAGTCCCGCTACTCAGTACATCCTGGTTCGGACAAGATGTACCATGACTTGAAGACTACGTATTGGTGGCCTGGCATGAAGGCCCACATAGCAACATACGTCAGCAAATGTTTGACTTGCGCCAGAGTCAAGACGGAATACCAGAAGCCGGCAGGCCTACTCCAACAACCGGAAATCCCGAAATGGAAATGGGAACAAATTTCCATGGATTTTGTCACAGGGCTACCTAGGTCTCAACGCGGAAATGATACTATTTGGGTAATAGTGGATCGACTGACCAAGTCCGCACACTTTCTGGCTATTAAGGAAACAGACAAGTTTTCTACCCTGGCGGAGATTTACTTAAAGGAAGTAGTTTCGAGGCACGGAGTGCCAACCTCGATTATTTCAGACCGAGACGCTCGATTTACTTCGGAACTGTGGCAAGCTATGCACAAATGCTTTGGCTCACGTTTGGATATGAGCACTGCTTATCACCCGCAAACGGATGGACAGTCCGAACGTACCATCCAAACTCTAGAAGACATGCTTAGAGCGTGTGTGATCGACTTTGGCAAGAATTGGGAGAAGCATCTACCGTTAGTAGAATTCTCATACAACAACAGTTACCACACCAGTATTCAGGCAGCACCTTTTGAGGCATTGTACGGTCGTAAATGCCGGTCACCTCTCTGCTGGGCGGAAATCGGTGATAGTCAAATCACGGGCCCAGAAATGGTGGTAGATACAACGGAAAAGATTGCCCAGATCCGACAACGCATGGCGGCAGCTCGTGACCGTCAGAAGAGTTACGCTGATAAGCGTAGGAAACCATTGGAATTCCAGGTCGGTGACCGGGTTCTACTTAAAGTCTCACCCTGGAAGGGTGTGGTTCGCTTTGGGAAACGGGGCAAGCTTAATCCGCGATATATCGGACCATTCGAAATTACCGAGAAGATCGGTAAGGTTGCTTATAGATTGAACCTGCCTGAAGAACTGAGTGCGGTACACAACGTTTTTCACATATCCAACCTGAAGAAGTGTTTGTCGGATGAAACACTTGTGATTCCTTTTAAGGAACTGACGATTGACGAACAGCTACACTTTACTGAGGAACCGATCGAGATCACGGATCGAGTGATCAAAACCCTCAAACGTAGCCAGATACCTCTTGTACGAGTTCGTTGGAACTCGCGACGTGGCCCAGAGTATACCTGGGAGCGGGAAGACCAGATGAAGCACAAGTATCCCCAGTTGTTCCCTAACGAAAACCCCAGCACTGAAGCTACGAACGAATTTCGGGACGAAATTCCAAACTAACGGGGGGATGATGTGACACCCCGTTGAAACGCTTTCACTTACACTAGCTTGACAGTGGCTGCTTTAACTTTCGGGACGAAAGTTCCTAAAACTTGGGGATAATGTGACACCTCGGATCTTTCCGGATAACCTTTCGATGTAACCAACGTGTACGTAATCGACTAACAGTAAAAATGTATGAAGAGCTATTTGTTATTATGTGTTATGTGCCGATTTACTTATGTGTATGTATATATATATAAGTGTTATATATATGTGAACCAAACCCGAGACCCGACTCGAGACCACGGTCTCGAGTGAACAGTGAAACACTTGGGCCGGTTAAGGCCTTGTAGCCGAGAAACCCAACCCGGAAACCCTTAGCCCAACTCGGTACATTATATAAACCCAACCCCACCTCCCTTAATCATTTTACACACTCTCTTCTCACACTCTCCTCTCATCTTCTTCACTAAACCCTAAAACTCTAAATTTCTAGCAACCAAAATCAACTCCCCATTCCTTCATATCTCTCGGATCAAGTGAGCTATCAACAAGGAGGATCGGCCGAGCCAAGAGACCACCCGAACACCCCTTTTCTCTCAACCCCGAGTAACCGGTTAGTGTGTTTATGTTCATGATTGTTGATGATTGCTATGGTTTTATGCTTGTTGATGTGATTAGAGATTTTAGTATGAATATTAGGCTTGTATGTTCATAAATATGCTAAGGAAGGTGGCTACTTGATGATGTTTGTTGTGAATGTTTATGATGTTTGTTGTTATGATAATCGGTTTGTGGTTTGTGATGGTTTTGGTTAAATGTTTCATATTGTTTAAGTTGATGGGTTTTACTATCCGATGATGTTTAAAGATTTAGGCTTGATTGTTAGTTAATGATTGTGGCTATTAAAATGCATGTTTTGGGTTTAATCTTGTTTATGATTTTGTCCGGAAAATAGGTAGGAGTTTTAAACAGGATTTTGGGTTGTTTGTGAATGAAGTTTGAATTTGATTGATGAATATATGATGAACAGCTTGAATGTTGCTAAAATGTTTTGAACCTGCTGATTTTGATCTAAAATGTGCACAAAACCGACCAAGAAACATGTTTTAGTGGCATAGTACAATATTTACATGAAATAGCAATTCCATTGGGTCGTACACTGCAGGTTCTAGAAGGGATTGCCATGCACGTTATCACGGTTGCGAGTCGCAACCATTGGTTGCTACTCGAAACCGCACATGACCAGCCGAAACCTCCCAGTTGCGAGTCGCAATCAGCACGCATCGAACCTGGTTGCGAGTCGCAACCACACCTGCTAAGTCGCAATCTCCGGTTACGAGTCGTAACCAAAGCGTGACGGACCGAGACCGCAGTTGCGAGTCGCAACCTCGGTTGCGAGTCGCAACCACCTTAGTTTCGACTGGGCTGTTTTATGTTATTGGGCCTTGACTGTTTGTCTTGTTGTTTTGGGCTTCAACTGTTGGGCCTCCTATTGACTGGACTTCATTTTGATCTGCTACTGTATGTATATATGTTACTGTTTGTAGTTCTGCCTGTTAACTGCTTGTATACGTGTATGCTATACGTGTTTACTTGTACCCGACTTGACCCATATTTGGTAACCATGTTAGGACGTGGTGACCAACACACTTAACCAAGTAACGTATCATACCGAGCAACCCAAGGTGAGTTCACAACTTAAAAGCATGCGTCCCGGTGGTTTGGGACACGAGACTGAAACAACCCTATCCCCTTGTAAAGGGGATACCGTCTACATTCCTTCCCTAGTTATTGGGAACAAACTTACTTTATCTTCCCTTGTATTGGGAAACCTTTTTGGTTAATTACTGTTTATACGGATTGCAACTAACGGCACTAAACGCAACTCTATCACTCAAGTCCCTACTACATAATACCGATTAGTCGCCGGTGCCAGGCGAACGGGTTATTAGTTGATAGCGCTATTTAGGTTTTACCAGCCTCACACCGTGCCATGGTATGGGATCGGTCGTGAACTAATGTACTCAGGCATCCGTCAATGATGATAGAACATTGACATCGGGGCATCCTGCGGAAACGCATTCGGTTACCTAGTGTTCGGTATTAGAAAACAGTTTAGTCGCTAACTTTTGGGGTAGCTCCCCATGGCATGTATAAACGGATAAATTAACTGGTGAAACGAGTTTTTGGTAATTAAAACTGGACAACTAGTGAACTCACTCAGCATTATTGTTGACCCCTTACTGCATGCTTTGCAGGTGGCCAGTGACTGGAGCAGCTGCTTGGGATGTGTAGTGGTCGTCTGCCCGTGTGTTGGGCATTTATTATGTTTACCTTGCGAACAATGTTTAAAACTGTTAATTATGCTTCCGCTACATTTACTCTGAACTTAAAACTCTGAACTTGATATTTGCTAATCTTATGGTTAGTAAGTATTACTTTAATATTAACCAATGCTTAGTATAATTGGTGGCTGGATCCTGGTCAGTCACGCCCTCGAAGCGGGTGTTATCCGCGGGTGGAATTTGGGGGTGTGACAAAGATTATGGATTTAAGTGCGATTTTGGTCAAACAGGTTATTAAAAGTCCTTCGTCGTAAAAGAATGGACTAAAGTCGACCAAAATGTCCTTTGAAAGACAAACTGGGCAAATGACCCTTAAGGGTTGTTTAAAAGTAAGTCTTAAGATCGAGAGGTCTTCTAATAGTATAGAAGTTTAAGGTACAAGTCTTTTGGTCAAAAGCCTCGAAACAAGTCTTTTGTAAAAATTTCTAAACCGAAGATTAGAATACCGAACAAGTAGTTTATCACATTAAATCCACCACAAATATTGTTGTGGTGGAAAACAAGAAGAAACCATAGTGTGGAAAAAAGGTGCAAGCAAAGAATGAGCAAAGTTAAGCGTAACGCGCATAAATCCGTTAACGTGTCAATTAAGTTGAAAATGTAGATTGCTTAAAGATAAGAATTTGTTATTCCGGATGTCGGATTTTAGTTCCATGTGATGGAGAATCAATTTACGAGCGCATAGGAAAAAGAATCGCGTAAAACGGATAAGTAGACAAAAAGTTATGACACTTTGAAGTTCGTTTTTCGATTAAAACTATAGCTAGGCATATGCAGCACCAGCATCAACACATTCTGTCGAAATGGAGGCGTGGCGTCGCGCGACGCCTAAAGGGCTTTACCGTCACGCGTGGCGACGGGGTAAAATCTTGACATTTTTGTTTATTTTGATTATTTGACCCAATTACCTTGTTGTACTTGTTATTTAACCATCGAAACTAACTTTTAAGTTGGTTTTGATCATAGGTGAATGTCGAGAGTCCCGGACGAAGATCAAGCGACGAACAAGAACCGAACACATGTTAAATGAAGCTACCGCGTTAAACCTTGTTTTGTTTTGTTATAAATGAATTATGTAAACACTTACAACTATGTCTTGAAAAGTAAAACATATGGGAATGTAGGCGTGACAAGTTTTGTAAAGTCGCCTTTTAGCATTAAAATGCGTATTCTATTATTAAAATCTTGATTAATTGAGACGAGTGTTACATTTTACGTGTATATGCCATTTATGTGTTACGTGTGCATGTTTATTATAAGTTTGTGGTGATTAATTGAAACGCAATCGCAACTTTATCGCAACGCAATCTCATCGCGAACAGGAAACACAAGTTTATTTACGATGTTGTAAGTTAGTTATGTCATTTGTGTGACTATTAATTAAATCTATCGCATTGCTTAATCGACACTCACCCGAACGCATTGCAACACTCAACGCACGAATCGAAACTTCAAAACTCAACTCACCGGAGACGTTCGATCGAATGACCATTCGATTGAATGGTCATCCGCACGGATGACCATCCGATCGGATGGCCATCCGATCAGACTGCCCTCTGATCCGTCACCTGCACCGCCTTCCACCCTCCTACACCTATAAATAGCACCTGTCACATCACTTAAATAGTGATGTGACAACCCTGGTGCGACCCTTCGACTTCCCAAGCTATTTTCTCTCAATTTCTCGTGATTCTTGTAAGTTTCCTCCTCAAATCTTGTACTTCTATCATCTACACACACTTCTTCATCATCTTCACCTTTGAATCTTCACTTTTCACCATGAAATCGGCTGGTTTGAGGTGTTCTAGGGTGATGTCACCATGGGGTTCTTATGAACTTCAAGATTTAACCTCATTCCACCAAGAAGAACTCAGATCCAAGAGATTTCAACGTGTTTAAACACTAATTTCGTATAAATCTAAACATTTTCAAGATTTAAAAGAATTGGAAAGATGTTTACATAACTTTCTTTCAACTCTTTTACACTCTTGCACTCAAAACCGATAGAATCGGAGTTCATTCAGGCCTTCCACTCTTCTCTAGTGATGTGTCGGTCGGTTGAACATGAACAACCGTCACGAACAGTTAACTGATCAGGCTGGGGTGATTCCCACTTCGATCAGATGACTCGGATTTGATGGGGTTTTCGCTGTTTAACACATCGTCATATCGTCTCGGTCAAACTGCAAACTTAGCAAAATATTTCAAATATCAAACGATCAGGTTGTTCAACGGATTACCGTCCGATCGGATTGTCGTCCGATCGGATTGCCTTCCGATCGAACGACAATCCGATCGGATGACATTTGGTCTTCAACACCTAAACTTTTACAACATTTTCAATACATAACCAAATCCAGCGAATGGTCATCCGATCGGACGACTATCTGATCGAATGACCATCCTGCTGTGAACTTGTTCTCCATGAAATGTCTCGCTAGACGGATCGCTATCCGACCGAACGACCGTTCAACCGGGCGACCTGAAAGGTAGAGATACTTCTCTGTTTTTAAAATGCTACAACGAGAACTTCAAAGCCATCATACACAAACACATCTATCCCAAACGAATAACAATCTGACCGAATGGTCATCCGACTGGATGACCATCCGTCCGGATTGTCATCCGATCGAATGACCATCCGTTCGGATTGTCATCCGATTGGATTACCATTCGTCATCTAGCCCACTCGTCACCGTTTAACGCACCGTTCATTGCTTATGCTATCGTTCTGTAATCAGGCTAACTTTCGAGCGCTCCCTTCAATCCAATCCAAGACTGTGTTATTCATTTAACACGATCTATGAGTATACTCGAACCTTTTTTTCTTTATGCACTTTTAAGTGTTACATACGTTACTTATTCAAATCACAATCGACACACAACGTAACACTTTTATACGCTGACCGTTATTGCATGTTATACGTGTTATTCGATGAATGCTTGTATGTTATGTTTACATAGTGATTGCTGCCTGACACCTTAGCAACGATAGTACTATAGTTTGGACTCAACACCTGTCGTGGACAGGGGTTGTTAAGGGCTTTACTTCACGTGTCATACTGGTGATATGTGTTGCGCACTCTATAACTCGCAGTCACGTCTATGCATATTTCATTGTTGATAACCTACTAGCTTCACTTTGCTACATGTTGCATGCTGGTTATGCGTAAAACGATTTCGCTATCTATTATACTATTAAACTTGTATACTCACCTTTACACTATGTGTATTGACCTCTATTTTAACGTATGTGACAGGTGTTTGAGATGCTAGGATGCCTGCTTTGTGGAATCAAGTAGGAGAGTCTGGAAACAAACAAACAATTTATGTCATGAGTTGTCGGAACAGTAATTTATTTGTCTTTGAGATACTTGGTCTGTAATAACTGTTTTACTTTGGTATGTTATGGTATGGGACATAATATTTAATATCTGGTAATTTAGTTGTTATGGATTTCTCCTGGACAATCTGTTTCACTCAGTGCCTCACCCCGATGTTTCCGTCATCGGTTGGGTGTGACACCACACCCCATAGTGAGCTGGTCACGGCCCCGTGGTGGGCGTAGAAGCTTCTGCAGCTTTGTCTTCTTGTGTTAGGGCTGACCACGCCCTATGCCTGGCTGGGCACGGCCCCGTGGTCAGTTTCTGCCTTATTATTTTTGTCTTGGGAGATGCTGCCGAGGGGTCGGGCATGTCACGTTATTCCTTCTTCTTGTATTTATGTTGGTTTTTGCTGCTTATTTGTTCCTTTTGTTCTTTTAAGCTCATTTGGTCCTATAAATTCAAAAGGAAGAAAGAAAGGCGCTTTCTCCAACATTAGTACTAAAAAAAGGGTTGGTTTTATGCCTCTATTGATGCAATTTATATGTTGCCTTTTGTACACATCAAATACCCCCATACTTGAATCTTTGCTTGTCCTCAAGAAAAACTCTTTAAATGTGGCTTACACACCCAAATGGAATATGTAGAGAGGATCTTTATTTAGTTTTGTTTTTATTTTATTTACAATCCTATTCATCATGATTTATTTAGAACATTTGTTAAGAAAAATTATTTATTTTGGCATAACATGCCTCTTTAAAATTCGATTTATATACAAGTTCACATACCTCACGGGAGATCACTCAACACTCGGCCGAAGGTGTATTTTTGTGAAACACTCGATACCGTCATGGAACTTACTCCTACCATATGCTTGTCGAGCGATCAAACCTCCTCCTTTTTAGATATAAACCATTGTAAATATCAAGAGGACTTTGGAAAGGGTTAGGCTTGGGCTAGGGGTAGGTGGTTTTTGGGTTAGTAGTTAGTAAAATGGCGAAAAGCGTAAAAAGCGTCGATTGTCGTAAACTTTTTGTTTTTGTGACATTTATTCAAACTAAGCATATTCAAACAAGTATTTTTGAGAAACTTGTTTGGTTATTGCAAAATTATCTATTTTTTCATGTCACAAGATAACCGAGCTTTTTAATAAAACAAATGGGTTTGAAAGGAAAAAGGTTTTGGTGGGTAATGGGTGTTTGTTTTACGAGTTTTGAAACGAAAAGGTTTAGGCTCAAAGGGGTTAACTAGGGGGATTTTGGTAGGGGGTAAAAAGAAGAAAAACAATGGTTTTGATAGAAAAAATGTTAGTCCTAATGCCTCCATCATTTACTTACTTGGGTGCAAGTTGGTAAGGACCGGGAATGTATCGTCTTGGCAAGTTCTAGAGTCGTAAGAACAAAGCAGCTATTCACACAAGAAACGAAAATGAGCATTTAGTTTAAAGATGTATGTATGCATGCTCAATAAAGGCTCAAAACTCACTTATTGTGGGAATGGGTTTATAGTGTGAACAAGTATATATAATCAAATTTGAAAAGATTTGTCATGCCTTTTTATAATTTTCTTATTTGGTTCTTTTTATCATGACGCAATCAGTTGTAAATTTATAAAAACATAACCTTTCAAAACTTGTTATTCCCAAATTAAACCAAGACAAGTAAAAAAATGAAAAAAATTTGAAAAGATTTGGGGTGATTAGCGGTTCCAATAGAGTTTTGTATAAGGCTTGTTATTAAGACTTGCAAGATTCAAGGTTTTAGCTTCCCCCCCCACGCTTAAATTACACAATATCCGTGTCCCAAAATAAGTTTTTAGGTTGATTCGAATGTGTAAAATCGTGTTTAAAAACAAGGTTTTGTGTTACTGGGCATCTGGCCACGACCACGTCTTGTCCGGGCACGACCCCGTGGTCAGAGTACCAGTAACGATTACTTACAGAAGGTTGGCCACGGGGCGTGCCTGGTGGCCACGACTCGTGGTGGGTAGGTTGCAGAAAAACAGCAGGTTTATAGGGTGGAGACGGGGGCGTGGTCAATGACTAAGGCCCCGTGGTGGCAGTCTGCAATAAGTGAAGTTCAGGTTTTCGGCTTTCGTTTCTAATTTCTGGGCTTAGGTGGCACTAATGCTTAGTGCATTCAAGCCTCCTGTGTACCTGTTTTGCTACACAACACACAAAGCATAATACAATACCAACATCCTAATTTACCAACGTTTCAAATCCATCATCACCACAAACATAAAACTAAAGAAAATGAAGAAAATAAAAGTGTCTAGAAAGTAAATTGTTCAACCATGGCACACGGGCCAGTAAATTGTTCATAGAGTAGAGATGGTTAACCGGAAACTGCATCCTTCGCCTACCACACCACCTCCATTGCCTCTACTCAATCCATGTCCTCATCATCTTCAACCTCCTCACCGCGATACGCCATGTGCTCCCGGATGTATGTGACATCATCTTGCATAGTAGCGACGGAACGTTCCACCGTTCCAATCCGGGTGTAGGCGTTGCTAGCCATGTTGTATGTGTTCCAAGTACAGAGAAGGTTTTACTGCAAAAGATCAGTTAAACTTTGAAAGTTAGGAAACCCGCCTCCTTGAGAGGAGGAACCCGCATGGTAGCTTTGGTGTTGACGGGGAGGACGGTTTGGGTCGTCTTGGAAAGCTAAGGCTTCTTCCGGGCCCCATGTGTTTCCTCGGGCATTTCTGAAGCGGACGGACCCGTCATCCATTTCTTGGACGAGTCCCATGGAACGGCATTGGGCTAGATCTACCTCCCCGGACCTCTCACCCCGATGGAATGATTTTGGCATGCAATGGACATAAGTTTTGAATAGACGGTAGATCCATCCCCTGAAAAAGATCGGTGTTAGAGAATAGACCAATTAGTTGAGGTGCATGTTCTTGAGGAATAGGTGTGTGACATCAAGAGGTATGCAATTGTGGATGCAATAGAGGCAAGTGAGATCACAGAGGTTTACCACACCCGAACTATCACGCCGTTGATATAGGGAGTTGCTTAGGATCCGGTGGATGTAGCGGTAAAGGGGATCCCACAACTGGGAGCTTTTGGTGACGCTTGGATCGTATGGCCCATCTCCAATTTGAGCCCATGTAGTTTGGCGCATGTTAATCGGAATTTCACGAAGACCACCCATGAATTCTTCTTCAAACGACTCTTCCTGAGTGAATAAGCCCACATTCACACCAAATTGGGCTATGGAGATGGAAAGTACCTCCCTAGTGCATCTGAACTCAACCCCATCTTCGTCAAACGGGTCTGCCTTGGCTTTGAATTTGAAGGTGCTATAGAACTCCATGTTATACTCGTAGACGAAATGGAGCTTGGTGCCAAGAGCTACTCGGAGTGGTCCTGTGACTAGCGTATCATATCGGCCTTGTTGTCCCACGGTTTCAAGAGCGTCATAGCATGCTTGTTTTGGTGCCTCTTCTGGCCTTGTTT
Source organism: Helianthus annuus (assembly GCF_002127325.2). NCBI lineage: Eukaryota > Viridiplantae > Streptophyta > Magnoliopsida > Asterales > Asteraceae > Helianthus > Helianthus annuus. The sequence goes on along the minus strand of NC_035445.2, from coordinate 108,739,564 downwards.
ATAGGATGTCGTATCGAGCTTGGTACTCCCATTCTGCTTGTTTGAACTTCAGAAACTTGTTGGCCATTGCTGCAAAAGAGAACCACAGAACAATCAGTGCATTATGATAAAATTTCGGAAAAACTGAAAACAGGGAGCTGGACACGGCCCCGTGGTCAATGACTACGCACTGTGTTCAGTATCCAACCTTGGCCACGCCCCCGTGGTCAGGTCACTGTTATTGCAAATCTTAAAATGTCGACCCGATTTCGAAAAGTTGAAAATTTTTGGTTGAGTAGGGGCGGTTTCCCCAGAAAATGAACCCCCAAGTGCCGTTTTTAAAAAGAAACAAACCGTTAACCTATCAATTTTAACTTTTTCGGTTCAAAAACAAGGGTTCATGGTTTATACTTGAAATCAGGTGATACTACGAACAATAATGGTTGATTTACTTTCTATAACATGAATCTAAACTACTACTACTAGATCTAGTAAAAAATTTAGGGTTTAGTTCGGTTCTAGTTCAAGAGCCCTAGATTTTCCCCAAATTTTTGGTGTTAATCTTCATGCAAATCGTTAAATTAACTACAAAAGATGTTAGAATCATACCTTGAAGATGTTGAGTGGAAGGAAAACGTGAAAATGGCAGAAAATCGCAGAGGAACCATAGGTTTTTCGGGGAAACAGGTTGTGGTGAAATGAACAAATGAAGAAGAAAATGGGTTTATACCCGTCTGCACAACGACCACGGCCCCGTGACCAGCGGCCACAGCCCCGTGGGCGGCTAAAGTTAATTTTTTTACAGTGCACGTGTGAGTGACCTCATGTACCTGCGGTTGTTGTTGCGGGTTGTGCCTGCCCCAACGACTTTAGGTGAAACGTCTACTATTGCATCTGTGTCCCTAAATAAAAGTTCAAAGGTAAAATCTATAACGTTGATAATATTTAAGATGCCATTTAATTATTTTATAAAAGTTTAGAAGCAACTCCATTAGTTTCTCAAAAAATCAAGTTCAATTTTATGTTTTTAACTTTTTATCAAAAGACTTTGTCTGGAAAAATACCTTACTGACTTTGAGTTTGTAAAATAGTAAATATGCAGATTAAGGTTTTTAAGTTAGAGTGGTAACTTCATATATTCAGATTTTTTTTTTAACCATGAGAATCCCACTAGTTTTGTTGTTCTCAAACTGGTTAGGTTAAAAAACGGTTCAATTTTTTCTAAGAAAGATTAGAATAGGTTTTGGCCAAATCAGTCTGGTCTAGAAACTGGATTGGATTGAAAATAAACTGAACCTCCTAGAACCGAATGAGGTTGGGGGAAGCTAAAATATTTTTTGTTTTGTTTTTTGTTTTTTGTTTTTTGTTTTTTGTTTGTTTGTTTTTTTTTTTTTTGTAATATCTTACTTTTAGGGTTTTTTATTTTTTATTTTCTTTTAAAAGATAGGTTTTTATATTAGTGTTATTTTTTACTATTTCGTCAACATTTATATTTAAATATTGTTCAAAATTGTCGTGTCCCCGCCGCGATATAGAGCCACTTCTAGTTCATTATAATAACTAGCAGGGTGCCCGCGCGATGCGGCGGGAGCGACACTTTGCATTGCGACACTCGTTTCTGGTAGTTTTCTTATTCGTATAAAATTTATGATAACATTATTGTGGTGGATATATGTCATAAGTTTACACATATGTAAAAGTTTTGTTCTTTTATGAAAATTAATAATCAAAAGACAAAAAATAAAAGATAAGTTGTTATAATTGTAAAGTTTGTTTATTTTATTGGTTAAATTATAAAGTATAATTTTATTCTTTAAAGTTCATAACTTTTTCTAAATATCCACATAGTACCCATACAATAAACTTTAAGTTTAAAATTTTCGTTTTTATAAAAACAAAAAATAGTATTTCACTCGTAAGTACGTTTTAGAGCTTTAACTTAAATTGTTAAATTTTGGTTTTTTTTTACAAATATAAAAAATTTATATTTTTATAACATTTCAATAACTGTTTTTATAAAAAATAGGATGATAAGAGTTTATACTTTTATCAACTTTATATCATACTAAGTTCAATTTTTTAGTTCCTAACTAATCTTATCTATATGAGTCTACTTTTAACTATAATCCCTAAAAATATGCAACACAATCTACTACTATGTATCTAGTCAAGTTGGTAAATAATTATTTTAGAACTGACTAATATTATCTATAACAATATAGTTGAACTTATAATTCCTAAAAATTTGCAACCCATATTAGAATTTATCTAGTAAAGATTGTAAATTTCTGGAGTATTTTATTTATATTACTTGTTATAAAAATGTTTATAAAGTAATTATTTTTTTATTAACTTTATATCATAGTAAGTTCAGTTTTTTAGTTTAGTTTTTAAGTTTATTACTTTATTACTTTTTAATAAAAAAATTGCAAATTATTAGATTAACTAGGATTTATTACTCGCCGTTGCGGCGGGGAGCTATTCATATGTGTCATACCAAATAAACCCATGCATTTGTTACACCAATGTTCCATAGTTACATCGCCTAACCTATACATCCAAGATGTACAAAACAAAGCTATACCCTTTTCTGCAACCTTCTTTATCAGCGTAAAAACACTTATGTATCATTTTCTTTCTCATGTGATATCTGATTAATCAAAGTCTTTGATATTCTCTCATCTCAATCTCTATAAACCCGAAGGCTAAAACTGATCACTCTTTGCACAACTGATACCCGTATAAAAGTTTGTTTGTCGTTTTACCCGTTACGCGACTGACCCGTTTGCCTCATATCGGTCTATTATCCATTCAACCATAAATGTAAAACTGCCTGCTACAATTAAAAAAAACGTAAAAAAAACACTTATGTATCGTAAATGTTTTGAATTTAACGGGTCAAACGGGTCTAGTTAAAAAAATTGAAACTATCTATATCAAAATTAAAGGGAATCCTGGACCAACCTATCCATTTAGCAAACTGTTTAAAAAATGTCTCAAGCGTTGACCTTGAGACCATGAACATGAACATGAACATGAACATGAACATGAACATGAACATGAACATGAACATGGGCATTTCCATTTTTTTTATGAGAATGATCAGCAATGACACTCCCATTTGGCAATAATTTAAAACATCCAATAAAGAAAAACACCTACGCAGATGTCTATACATAAATGTAACTCATAGAAGCCCATATTTCACATGTGCATTCTGATCTAATATAGATTAATACTCCCACTAAATATGCATTCTATTTATCAATCTACTCTTCGATAAGTACAGCATCTATTTTGTTGACAACTAAAAAATGGAAATATAAAACCAAACTGTTTAATGATCAAGTACAGATGATCTTGCAATAACATAAACATTTTTGTGGTAAATTTTCCAAATAAACCCTTTATAGAAGATGACAATGATATTCATATGCTAAAATTTCATAGACATATATACTTGCCTTTAAAATGTTATAACGAATGGAAATCACAAGACAAAAACCGAAAAATAAAGTCATCACATGCCTAATTATTAATAAGCGTTAAATTTACTTCACCACTAAAAAAAAGATGTACCTGATGCTTGCCACATTGTTCACATGTAGAGCACGGAACATAAGTAAACCAAGTCATAATTTGCGTCACCAGTTTCATCATAGACCATAGCCCCCAACGGGTCCACACCTCATCCTCTGACTGCAAATATCAGTTTCATCAGCAAAGACACATCTGGCTTACATTGAATTACAACCCAAGTAAGTTTCGCCAAGTCATTATGTGTTTACATCATACGTAATGTAATATTCAAATAACATAATTCAATATCATATTTAGAGGAGTTAAGCAAAAGGGTTTCTTATGGTTCAGGGGTTTCATTGATTTCAAATTAGAGCGCAATGAATGAAACTGGTTGACCATAGCCCATCATATTTACCTATACAAAAGGTAATTGATTAAGTAGCATCCATTCATCAATCACACGTATATATTCAGATTAATAGCAATAAACTAAAGATGAAACAAAACCAATAGATACTTAAACATCGCATTGGACACAATCGGAATCGCAATCAAGCGTAAAACAGAGGGAAACATAGGGCAAAGAAACATGTATAAGCGCTTATATAACTGTGGTCGCCGGAGACGCACATCACAGAACAGACGCCGGAGACGGCTTGATCACGTCGTTCGTCGTAACCGCCATAGGTCTCCGGCAACAGCTTCCTATATCCCTTAATCGCAATTCAAGTGTCAACATCAACATCAACATCAACATCAACATCACAGATCATACAAAAAGGGTAAGGTTTACATAAAGATCAACCACCATCATCAAGCCAACATAATCAAGGCAACAATACCCACAACCGGCGGCGAAACAAAAGCCACCGCCAAGAATGAAGCAAGCAAAACCACCGGAAAACCAAAAACTCTGATAAAAAAACATACCTGAGAAAGACACGAAGAAACAGGGGTATGGCCTTTTCTTAGGGTTTAGCATAAACCTTGACAACTTCTTTGCTCACCGTATTTCGAGAGGTTTGATTTTAGGGATTAAACGTTTAAGGACTGCCTTCGTCGGCGGTGGTTGGTACTGATCTTCAAACCGGATGAGATGAGTGGCAGTGGTTTTGGACTGAAAGGGAGAGAAGGTATGTAACAAATACGTGGATGTACACCATAAGTTTTTTTTGAAACACTCCCAAAGCACAGGTTACAACCAACATATGCACAAAGTACTTGCTTCTTTATATAGGTTTTAATATCCAATAATAACTGCAATATTTTATAGTTTCAGCTTTACTATATCTAACTACAATATCTATTTATTGCAACTTTAGGATATTAACTTATATAAGTTCAGTTGACTTATAAATTTAAGATATTAACTTTATTAATATGGTTAATAACTGCATTATATTAACACCAAAGATAAAGTTCAAATATAAAATAAACTTTATTCATACGTCTAGGTCAAACATAACAACCGAAAACGAAAAAAAATATATAAAAACACTTGATAGACTGTAGGAAATCTGTCCGTTTCTGAATTGACACTCGACGTATTTTTAATCGAGTTTTCTGGTTTGGGCTTGAATCGACAATATCTTCTAATTCTTCTTCTTTGTCATTGTCCTCAGAATCGTCTAAATTAATAACCTCACTCTATTTCTATTAAGAGAGTCTCTTGGATCTCTTACTTTGAGTCTCAAACTTCTGATCCCTATAAATGATAAAAATTGAATACAAAAGTTAAAAAAAGATTAAATAAACCTTAAAATTACATCTTCACTAAATTCACATTGAAAATTAGACTTGTATGGACTAAACATTGCACCATAAAAAATAATATCAATACTTTTATCACCATCATCCTTCAATAAAACACACATATAATAACATAACGAACATGTTAATATGAAAGATATACACAAAAATAATACTTAAAACCAGCAAAATCAATACCTTAGAAGCTTGTTCGACAAATGTGTTGTTTAAATTGGCATGTTCATCATGCAACTGAATCTGAAAAATCAAATAAGTTAACATTCACATAAAAGTAAATAAAAGAAAAAAATATTCACTGCTGCGATATAACAAAACTGACATTTCGCAACAATTGAATTCAAAACTGGTTTATTTGAGTTAGTGTTGATGCTCATTTGTACTGAATTTCACATGAATCCTAAATCAATGTTGAGAACCCGAAGTTCTCCCAAATGTATACAAAGTCCCGTTTGTTTTAATAATGATTTTCCAAGTTCAACCAAACTTTAGTTCATCGCACTTGGCGTTTTTGACTAACATATAGCCTAGTGATGGAAAACCTAATGAATAGTACATGTTTTCCCTCTAAACAAAGGCTAAAAGAGCTCTCATTCGACACTATGGTCGAGTCATATAGCGGTCGTTGATGAGTAATAAGGATGAAGCAAGATAAGGAGAAGATTACACGTAGTAGAAACGTGGCAATGGAGGAAACTGATGTGCAAGAAGTCCAACCCATAGATTTTAGAAAATCATCATACAACTAAAGATGCACATTGTTTTTAAAACCCATCCTAATCCATCTTGACTAAATCCTCAGCCCATTCTGACTTATTTCCTTTTTTAAAGAGTCCCAAAATAACCCAAAATATCATGGTTGGGTTTTTATTGCCATCCCTATCAAGAAGCGTATCCAACGCGTCTGGCTGGTAGGGCTTTCTTTCTTTGTATACTAGCTCTTATTCTTCTGTTATTTTGTTTTTAATGCACTTGAATTTCTTATTTCTATCTCTCAACATATGTTTCATCCTTGTGTTTTTGCCAGCCAGCCAGCGTGGTGGTGGTTGGATTTATCTTAGAAGAATGGAATTTTATAATCAAATAGAATAGGGGGAAGAAGGGCTAATGATTAGAATTCGATTTGATAGGGGTTGGTTGGTTGTTTATATACCGTTTGCCAATACACCAGCGGTTGATTTAATCATCCCCTACCTAGTAAATAATACCTTACCTTTTCTTCAGTCAGGATGCTTGTCACCTAATCGCCTAAGGGTATTTTTGTCATTTCACAGCATCTTAACTGAGAAAATTAACTGATGTTAGGCACAAGGACTATCCGGGAACAAAAATTGAAAAGTTAGAGACTATAGCTGTAACTTTAGAAAGTTAGGGACTAAAGATGAAAAAATGGCAAACCACAGGACTATCCGGCCATTTAACTCTAATTTATTGCTTACGTACGGCTAAAATGTTAAATACAACTTTTAGATTTTACAAAGGGACAAACTTTTAGAACATAAATCGTTTATTTAGACTATGGGGTATGGGGCGGGGGTTGGGGTGTGGGTTGGCTGAAAACGCCCAAGCCACCACCCCGGGTGGGCTTGGGTTTGGGCGTGGCCTCTTGAGCAGGAGTTTAAGATCGGGCGTTGGGCATGCCTAGCGGTCCTACGTGGCCGGCTCCTATTCGCTTGTTGGCTAGGTCATAGCAGGCCATGTTTAAATTTTAAAATATAATCGTTTGTCGAAGCCAAACGGTTGGCCAAACGGTTCACCCACCCACCTAACTATATAACCCCCAACCCCCACCCCCTCCCCCCCCCCCGGTTGTCAACATCGCTATATAACCTCCAACCCCACCGGTTGTCCACATCGCTACCCCAACCCAAGTCACCTACCCGAACCGCTACCCACAAACACTTGATCGATGGCCTCTTGGACGCATGAGGAAGAGCTAGCCCTTGTCACGAGTGTCGTGGACGTGATGAAGGGTCGCCAACCCGGTGAGACCTGTTACTGGTCGGAAGCTTTTGCTAGCTACCGGCATAACGTGGGAAACACTCGGCATAATTTAAACGCGTGCCAACATAAATGGCGCGATCTACGACCGAAGCTCAATCGTTTTAAAGCCTACTACGACAGCGTCCCGGCGGTGAGATAAGTCACGAAGACCGGGTGGCGGTGGCCAACATCGAGTTCCGGTGCAAGGAACGGAAGCCGTTTGACAAGCTCGCCCTTTTCGAAATATACCTAACACTTTAGGTTTTTTTTGTAATTTTTTTTTTCTATAGAATTTTCTAATTTTTAGGAAATTTTAATAAAATTTTAGGCTTCTTTTTTTAAATGTTGTGTGTATTTTTTAATTTTTTAAATAAAGCTAGCCAAGCCACGCGGGCTAGCCACGCCCCGCCGAGATGAGTGAGTTTTACCACACCCAGTCTTGAAGTTTCTCCTAAATTTTTCATTAACGGGATGAGTGAAGAACTATTAACTATAAATATACCTGAATGATGGGAGTTTTGTTAGACGTTAAAATGAATCCTTGTTAACGTTCACCGTAATAATTGTTTTAAACTAGTTGGTGCGGGCGACCGCGTTGCGGGGCGTTGACCGAATAATGAGCGAGTGTTAGTCAGCTTATTGACACGGAAAACAATTAAATCGAGTCAACCAATTAAAACAAAACACTTTTATAGTTTTGATAAAAAAATTAAAACAATGGCAATATTGTAATTTTTAACTGAGGGAAAGTTGTATTTTTTGACTGGAGTAAAATCATAATTTGACAAAAGCTAAAGTAATGGCAGCACTGTAAATTTGAACCTGGGGCAAAATTGTAAATTTTCACAGGGGCAAATTCGTAATTTTTAACTTAACGTAATATAAATTTGAACTAAGGGCACAATCATAATTTTAAGCTTGAGGCAAAAGCACAATTTTATTTTGAACCGACGGAAAAATCGTATTTTTGAGCTGGGGGCAAAAACATAATTTTATTTTGAACTGGGGAAAAAACGTAATTTTGAATTGAGGGCGGAATCACAATTTTTAAACGGGGAAAAATCACATTTTTGAACAGAGGGCAAAATCGTAATTTTAAGTGGGCGCAAAAACAAAATTTTATTTTGAACTGGGGGCGAAAAGGTAATTCAGAGCTGAGGGCAAAACCACAATTTTATTTTGAATGGAGGGAAAAATCGTAATTTTGAGCTGATTACAAAAGCGTAATTTTATTTTGAGCTGAGGGCAAAACCATAATTTTAGAGAGGGACAAAAACATGATATCTAGAATGGATATAAAATAATAAACTGGTTGGTCCAATGGGAGAGTGCCAGACAAAGTCGTAATTTTGAATTGAGGGTAAGATCGTAATTTTGAGATGAGGACAAAAGGCGTAATTTTATTTTGAGATGGGGGAAAAACGTAATTTTATTTTGAGCTGGGGCAAAAACGTAATTTTATTTTGAGCGGTGAAAAAAAAAACGTAATTTTAAAATGGATATAAAACATTAAACGTGCTGGTCCAATGGGGGAGTGCCAGGCACCTGACACTATTCCTCATTTGGGTTTTGTATATTTTAAGTAGGGACAAAAACAAAACTTTATTTTGAACTGGGGGCGAAAAGGTAATTCTGACCTGAGGGCAAAACCACAATTTTATTTTGAATGGAGGGAAAAATCGTAATTTTGAGCTAAGGACAAAAGCGTAATTTTATTTTGAGTTGGGGGCAAAACTGTAATTTTAGAGAGGGACAAAAACGTGACTTTAGAATGGATATAAAATAATAAACTGGTTGGTCCAATAGGAGAGTGCCAGAAACTAAAACAATGGCAATATTGTAATTTTTAACTGAGGGAAAGTTGTATTTTTTGACTGGGGTAAAATCGTAATTTGACAAAAGCTAAAGTAATGGCAGTACTGTAAATGTGAACCTGGGGAAAACTTGTAAATTTTCACAGGGGCAAATTCGTAATTTTTAACTTGGGGGTAACAACGTAATATAAATTTGAACTAAGGGCACAATCATAATTTTAAGCTTAAGGCAAAAGCACAATTTTATTTTGAACTGAGGGAAAATCGTAATTTTTTTTAAACAATATAGTTTATAAGATATGTCAAGATACGTAAAAAAAAAATTATAAGTTTGTTATGGAGGGGTGAATTGTAACTAATTATCTATAATTTTGTTAAAACTTTAGGGATTTAAGTGTAATAATTTTAGGGGCTAAAAAATAAATAATGTTTAAAAGACCAAACTACCCTCATTTTAAGGGTCTTTATATAAATAAAGAGAGGAAAAAGTTCTTATTTTTTGGGTATCTTAAAATGCCCCTCACTCATGCATTATAATATAGTATAGATTATTGAACATACAGATATATGTATATTAACTAGTAGATGCACGCCCGCGTTGCGGGGCGATGGCCGAATAATTCGCAACCAATTAAAAAAAGAATACTATAATTTTGGTAGGGAAAAAAAATAAAAACGATGATAAGACCGTATTTTTTGGCTCAAGACAAAACTGTAATTTTCCAGGACTAATGAGCCAATGTTAGGCAACTCTTTGACACGGGAAGAAATTAAATTGAGTAAAGCAATTAAAACAAAAAACCTTTATAGTTTTGGTAAAAAAAACTAAAACGATGGGGAAAACATAATTTTTAACCGAGGAACAAATCACAATTTTAATTCAGGGATAAATCGTAAATTAAATGGACCAACGGGCGAGTGCCATGAAGTTGCCGGCACGATTGTAATTTTGCACTGGGGGCAAACTTGTAATGTCACCAGGAAATCAAACGAAAACGATGGGCAAAATGTAAATTTAAGTTGAGGGTAAAACCGTAACCTGGTTGTGAGAAAAAAAAAACTAATGGCGAAAGTAATCGTAATTTTGAGCCGATGGCAAAATTAAAATTTTTAGCCGGGAGCAAAAACGTAAATTTATTTTTAAGCGTGGGCAAAAACATAACTTTGAACTGATGGAAAAATCGTAATTTTAAGGGAAAAAAACTAATGGCAAAACTGTAAAATAAAACGGGTCAAAATCGTAATTTTTAACCGATGGAAAAATTGAAATATTTACTTGGGAGCAAAAGCATAAATTTATTTTTAAACCGGGGCGAAAACATCAATTTGTTAAGCCAATAGGAGAGTGCCAGGCAGCTGCCTGGCACTATTACACATGCCGCCCAATTTGCCCAATAAAGAGGCGGAACTATTGAATTCTGACGTATGCACACTTGAGTTTGTATATGTACTAGTTAATGCCACCGCCCGCGTTGGGGGCGATGACCGAATAATTATCAATCAATTAAAAAAACACTATTATAGTTTTCTTAGGAAAAAAAACTAAAACGATGACAAGACCGTAGTTCAGAGCTCAGGGCAAAACTGTAGCTTGTAAGGATTAATGAGCGAGTTTTAGTAAGCTCCTTGACATGGAAAAAAATTAAATCCAGTCAACTAATATAAAAAAACACTTTTATAATTTTGCAAAAAAAAAACTAAAACGATAGCAATACTGTAATTTGAACTGAGGGCAAAGTTGTATTTGTTGACTTGGGTAAAATCGTAATTTGCCAAAAGTTAAAGTGATGGCAATACTATAAATTTGAACCGGAGAGAAAATCGTAATATAACTTTGCACTAAGGACAAAATCGTAATTTTAAGCTGGGGACAAAACTATATTTTTAATTTGAACTCGGGCAAATTCAAAATTTTGAACTGATAGCAAAATCGTAATTTTGAATAGGGGGCAAAAGCATAGTTTTATTTTGAACCGGGCAAAAACATAATTTTAAACTTAAGGCGAAATAATAGTTTTTGAAAGGGGCGAAAATGCGAAATCGTCATTTTTAGTTTGGGCGAAAGAAAAAATTTATTTTAAACTGGGGCCAAAATTGTAGTTGTAATCTGGGGAAAAAATCATAATTTTGAACCGAGGGCAAAATCGTAATTTTGAGTGAGGGACAAAAACGTAATTTTATTTTGAAGTGGGGGCGAAAACATAATTTTATTTTAAATTAAGGACGAAATCGTAATTTTAAACGAATATAAAACAGTAAAACTGGTGGTCCAAGCGAAAGCAAAAATTTATTTTGAACTGGGGCCAAAATTGTAGTTGTAATCTGGGAAGAAAATCATAATTTTGAACCGAGGGCAAAATCGTAATTTTGAGTGAGGGACAAAAACGGAATTTTATTTTGAAGTGGGGGCGAAAACATAATTTTATTTTAAATTAAGGACGAAATCGTAATTTTAAACGAATATAAAACAATAAAACTGGTGGTCCAATAGGGAAGTGCCACACAGCTGTGTGGCACTATTCCCCTACTTGGTTTTTATAATTTTAAGCTGGGACAAAACTATATTTTTAATTTGAACTCGGGCAAATTTAAAATTTTGAACTGATGGTAAAATCGTAATTTTGAATAGGGGGCAAAAGCATAGTTTTATTTTGAACCGGGCAAAAACATAATTTTAAACTTAAGGCGAAATAATAGTTTTTGAAAGGGGCGAAAATGCGAAATCGTCATTTTTAGTTTGGGCGAAAGAAAAAATTTATTTTAAACTGGGGCCAAAATTGTAGTTGTAATCTGGGGAAAAAATCATAATTTTGAACCGAGGGCAAAATCGTAATTTTGAGTGAGGGACAAAAACGTAATTTTATTTTGAAGTGGGGGCGAAAACATAATTTTATTTTAAATTAAGGACGAAATCGTAATTTTAAACGAATATAAAACACTAAAACTGGTGGTCCAAGCGAAAGCAAAAATTTATTTTGAACTGGGGCCAAAATTGTAGTTGTAATCTGGGAAGAAAATCATAATTTTGAACCGAGGGCAAAATCGTAATTTTGAGTGAGGGACAAAAACGGAATTTTATTTTGAAGTGGGGGTGAAAACATAATTTTATTTTAAATTAAGGACGAAATCGTAATTTTAAACGAATATAAAACAATAAAACTGGTGGTCCAATAGGGAAGTGCCACACAGCTGTGTGGCACTATTCCCCTACTTGGTTTTTGTATATGTGGAGAATATGTATATTAATAATATTAATATTAATTATAATATAATATAATATAATGAGAATATAGTTATTACCATATACCGTTAGGGTGTCCGGGGCGTACTCGGTAACCCCTTCGGTGAGCGCCTTCCCCGATCGGGAACACCGCCGCCAACGTTGCGGGGACCCGAATCGGTGAGGGAGAACGGTGGTGGTTCAACGAGAGCGGTGAGGGAGAAAGGTGGTGGGCCCCATATTTCCAGCCAATCAAACCATTTTATTTCTTTTATTTTTTTTTTTGAATAAAAAAAATAAGGGGAGTTAAGAGGGGAGTGGCGCCATCAAATGGGGGTGTTAGGTGAGTTTAAGAGGGGAGTTGACGTGGCACACGGGGATTGGTTTGGTGTAAGAGAGTGCACTCACCTATTAGGTGTGCACCCCCTTCACCCTTATATTCTTTTCATTTATTTTGATAATATTTGTGTTAATATTATGCAAGGCGGCTCAACCCTTTTATTAATTCTTCACCACTTCTACTTCATACCTATCCATCTGGTTTCTAGAGACATCTTGTTTAAAGATCTTCACAACATTCTAGTCCTTCATTGGTTATTATCTCACAATCTTTAGGTTAGGGAGAATATGTTCAGTGGGAGACACTGATTGAAGTGATAGATCTTATGGATCTTCTTTTGAGGATTCTTCAATGCCTACAAAATAATTGCTAGCAGCTAGACCACTAGGTGTTCTGAACCACATGTGTTATATTAGGCATGGCATCAACAACAATCATCTTCTCTTCTTCTAGATCAACAATCCAATTAGCAAAACTATTTTTCTCTTTGAGGTAGTTCATGCAATTTCCCTTTCACCTAGTTTCACTTAAATGTGGCATAAATCATCTAGTTCGACAAAAAATTCTCCAAAGGAGCCTGACTACCTTTATCTTCTCTAAAAATGTTACAATGATGATCATGAACTCTATTTCCACTATTTAAGGGAGGCAATAATGTATGTATCCATGTCATAAGTCATATATAAATGAGCCAATATAAGTCGCCACAAAGCTACTTTAAATTAAAGGAAGCATAATGAAACAAATACGATATCGACCATACACATGGTTCGTTTTTATTAGAGCATTCACATCCAACTCTCTAAAAATATACATATATTCTATTAAAAAACTTCTATATCAATATATTTTCACTAAAAACAAATATTTTTTCTCTTTCATTTTTAATTAAATAATATTTTTATACCTTTATCATCACATTTTTCTCTCTACTTCACTCACAACCACTTTCAATATATATTAAAAAATTATAGTGGGTGAACAGTGTCCCCACAAATATACAAATGAACAGTAACATTTTCTCTCTCCTCCACTCACAACCATTTTTTATACTCTTTATATTTTAAAAACCCCACACACAGATTTTGATTCCCAGGATCTGAATGCTCTTACAACTCGATCGATCGCTACACGTCGATCACAAGCTAAAAAGCTTATAACGGCAATCAATATTATTCTTAGGACATGAAACAACATCCATCATATTTAAAACTCAACCCTTGGGACTGCAAGTGAGCATTGCTGGACTTCGAGTCCACAGTCGTTGGTGAGCCTCTGAGCCTTACTCACAATTTGTGGAACGTGTTGGTGCACTTGTGTCTGTACTTTGTCTGTATTCAGTCACGATGTAAACGATGTCCTGTTCTTGTGTTGTAAGTTGACCAAGTCAACCATCCTCCGGTTTGACTTGGACAACAGTTGGTAAAAGTTGAAAGATGTACTGTCTCGAAGGATAAGAGATCGAAGGATGATGTGGATCCTTCGATCTCGTCGAAAGATATGCTTCGAATGATTAGACCTCGAAAGGTGATCTTTCGAGGTCCCTGCTGATCTTTTGAGTGACTTGTCTTCGATAGATGATCCTTCGGACCATCTATCGGATCCTTCGGACTGCACATCATGAGCTGGGTATAAATACCCATGCAGTGTGTTGTGTTAGACAGTTCTGAGAGTTCACATAGGTGCACACACCGAAAGAGAGAGAGACTTCTTGAGAGCTTTCTGTCCGGAACTCACACACACACCTTGAGAGTTTACAAGTTAGGTTTGTAAACATTGTGCTTGTAACCGAAACCTTCATCTGCATTAATACAAGTTGTGTTAATCGGTGAACCCTTGTGTGTTGTGTTTATACTTGCTTAATCCCGGTTTGCTCGCTAGCTTGGATTCCGCACTCGCTAGTGGGTTAGTATAACAAGGTTTGAGGTTCGTCATCCTCCGACAAAAGGGACCTACAAGTGGTATCAGAGCTTGGCTCTTTACCTTGTTTAAAACCGGGTTATTCAAGTTCTTGGTGTGTGTTTGAACACTTGGTTTAACACCCGTTTTTGTTGGTTTTTCTACACTTTTAAACTGGAAAACGTGTTTTAAACTTACCGGGAGTGTTCATAAGTGGGTTGGGTAACTTAAAACTTGTTTTTGAGTGTGTTGGTAATTTCCGGCCATATTCCGGTCAATATTCCGGTGACTGGTTTGAAGATAAGGTTTTCCTTTTTGGGTAAATTATCTTTGAAAATCTTGGTTGGTGAGAAAGTTGTCAGCCTGCCATACCCTTTTGCCGAAAGTTGACTTACCAACCCATCACCTTTTCACCAACCCGTCACATCTGTGTCAGTGTGTCAGTGCACATTCGAAAGATATCCTTCGACTTCGAAAGATATCCTTCGACATCGAAAGATCATCTTTCGATCAAGGAAGGCTCGATAGATCATCATCTTTCGACACATCCTTCGAAGTCCGAAACATATCTTTCGACCAAGGAATCTTTTCGAAAGACAGTGTCCGAAAGATAAGGATTTAACTCGAAAGATAAGGATCTTTCAAAAGGGAATCCTTCGAGTTCTTGAATCTTTCGATATTATTGTTCGAGATTCAACAGTAATCTTTCGAGTACTGTTGATCCTTCGAACAATAGTTGATCTTTCGATTGTGGTCAGTTTATTGTTAACTAGTTTCTGTGATTTCAGATCTTTCGACCAGGATTCTTCGGCTGTGCGATCTTTCGGGTGGCCATCATCCTTCGTGACTTTGACTTAGAATTCATTTTTCTTGTCAAAGATGAATCCGAGTTGGTGGAATCCTGCTCCAGACAGTGGAAAATATACCAGTTCTGGTGTTACTCCTTCATGGTGGGGTACACCGGCTCCTGATAGTGGAAAGTATACGTGTACAAGTCTATCACCATCATGGGCCGAATCTCCAGTATCTACATCTTCACAAGTAAATGCTTTACCATCAAATCAATGGGCATTAGTAACGGGTCAAACTCCGAGTGTACAAAGTATCTTATTAAGCGAAAGCGAAACAGGAAGTTTGAATCGACCCCCAAAACTGATGAGTTTGAATGAATATCCAGGATGGGCTGAGAGGTTTAAAACATATGTTCTTGGTCAAAATACGGAACTGTGGATACGTTTCACCACAGATTTCGATCAAGCCATAGAGGTTGCTGCTTCAGAGACTGCGTCATTTGCTGATCTTCCCGAAGATAAAAAGAAAACGTATGATCTGGAAAAGAAAGCATACGCCATTCTCACCCAGGCTTTGAGCAAGGATATTTATCACCAGTTTGTCAGCTTCAAGACAACTAAGAAGTTGTGGGACGGGTTGAAAACAAGAGGAGTAGGAAATGAAGCAACACGTCAGTTGCGTCATGATCTACTCAAGAAAGAATTTGACTGCTTCGCTTGCATGGATAAGGAGTCTCTGGGAGACATGACAAGTCGTTTCTATCACCTGCTTACTGAGTTGAACAATTTTGGAGTTACAACAACTCAAGCAGAGGTGGTAAAGAAGTTTGCTGATGCCTTACCTCCTCAATGGAATAGTTTCTTGGAAATCCTTAAGTATAACGGAGCGTTAACAACTACAAATATTAACGACTTCGTGCAGCTTTTGGAAAACAAGGATCAAGAGGAAACATTGAAGGCGAAGAGAGTTCCATTGCCGCAGAATCCAGAAATGTATTATGGAACTTCCAGCTCTTCGTCTGCAAGAACTGGTTCACATGCTCCAATTCAAACGGCATTTGTCACAAGCACAGATTGTTTTGGCAATCCAATACAAGTTCCTGTTAAGCCACCTCCCACCACAGACATGTATGGAAATCCAATCCAACCACCTCCACCTCCTCCTGCTCAACAACAACGTGCATGTTATGGAGGAACATCATCTGCTGGTCAACAATCAAAGCCAAATACAGTACAGCTCGACACTTCAAGCTTCTCCAAAGTCAGTGTAGAAGTAGCCAAGGAACACATGGAGCTACTTAACACTATAGTGAGCGCGTACTGTGGGTTGATAGAAGGTCAGATTGGTAACATTAATCTGACACAGGAAGACTATCGGCAGATAGATAAAGAAGAGATGGACTTGATGGATATCAAGTGGGCCTTTGCTAGTGCTGTGAGAAGAGCAAAGGATTGGTTGGAAAGTACTGGCAGAACCAGCTTGGAAAGTAAGAGAGACACCAAGTATGGGTTTGATAAACAAGCAGTAAAGTGCTTCAACTGTGGTGAACGGGGTCACTTCAAGAGGGAATGTGCAAAGCCAGCACAGCATGGAAACCAGAACCCCTTCAGAAACCAGGGCAACCAGCAGAACCAGAACAGAAATAATGAACGTACATTAGTGCCTGTCAACAATCAAGCCAACCGGGCACTTGTAGTTCAGATGGATGAAGGTTGCGACTGGTCAATCCAGTTTGGTGGTGATGCTCCTAATGGTATAGCTTGCTTTGCTCAAGTTGTGAAGGATGTAGTTAACACCAGTGGTGGAGAATCTTCCGCCAGTGGTGGTGAATCTTCTGAGGATGAAGACTCTTCTGGGTACAGCAGGAGTGTTGATGAAGATTCATCTGGGTCAGGCGATGAGAATGTGAGTGAGACATCTGGTGTCTCGGTTGATGCTGATATTGATGAACGTATGGATGAAGATGCAGCACTAAGTGTTGGAAGATCTGTTCTGATGGATCAAGCTGCTTGTACTTCGTCTTCTCTCCATTCAGCCTTTATGGCTAATGTCGACAGTTCTTCAAGTCAGGTATGTGTCGATGAACCCATTGCTGTAAACTGTGATAACTGTGATAGCTTGCAGGCTAAATGTGCTGAGTTAGAGGCAAACATGTCTGAGTTGCAAGCCAAACATGATGCTATACAAGCTAGTTTGTTTGACTTGCAAGACAAACATGGTTCCTTGAATGCTGAGTGGTGTGCATTGCAAAGCAAACACGAGGCTTTGCAAGAAAAATATGATGTGACATTCATCCACAATCAGAAGTTGACTGTGGATCTTTCAAAATGCACAGAAGCCAATATGTTTTATGAAAACCATGAAAAAGAATTTAAGTCAATGATTGAGACATTAAAGAAAGATAAAACTGAATTGACTAAAATGGTTTCCAGAAAACAAACGGACATTAATTTGTATATATCTCGCCTTGAGATGATGCAAAAGGAGATGGCTTGTGTCAAAACTGAAAGTGATGCGATCCAGCTTAAGCTAGACAGTTATTTGAGCTCTAGCTATGTGTTGGATCACATCATTGACGTTCAGAAAGAAAAACGGGATGTCACATGCATAGGTTACAAAAAATGTCCACCACCAGTCAGACACAATTATGATGCAATGCCTGATGAGGAGGATAGAGTGTTCTTCGAACCATCTGTTCCTCTTGATGTGAAGGAGTTTGCAGCAGGACTCGGATACCAGAAAGAAGTATCCTCAGATTCAAATGTGTCAGCAGATACGTCTGTAACTGCTGAACAGAAACAGGATCCTCCAGTTGAGGTTGAGGATGCTGATTCTTCAGATGATGAATCTGATGATGCTGCTCCAGCAAAGTCTGATGCGGTAGTCAAAAATGAGGACATACCTCTTGAGAATCACATTCTATGTGATCCCCCTGCCACACCCGCTAAGACTGTTGCAACTGAGTCCTCGTCTGAGAAGGAGTCGGAGAGTGTGACCTTGCTGTACACTTTGGTTGGTGATGATAAAATTTACTCAGACAAAGATTTTCCGATTAAGAACGTTAATCAATCCTTAATCGATAAAGTCTTTGAAAATTCGACAAGTAAGTTTTTGGGGAAGAAAGGACCACATGTTACAGTTACACAGTGTCCTCCAATCCCAAAGGCTGAAGTTCGAAAACAATTTGGCAACAAGAAATTACCAGCAATGCCAAAACAGCAAAATCACACCAAGCCCAAAGGAAAGGCACCGGCTCAAGTCCAGAAGAAGCCGAATCAAAAGAAGAAGAAAAATGTTAACTTTGTGAAATCGACGGGAACGGACAAAATTGAAACGTTTGAAAATAAATCTAACTTAGATTTTGTCAAGAAAGCTACTGTTTTGAAAAGAAATGAACAAAACAGTTCACAGCCTAGTACCTCGGGTTCACAAAGTTCAACATCATCGGCTAAGAGAACACATGATTCTTCGAGGTATGTTGAACGAAGATCATGTTTTGAGTGTGGAACCATTGGGCATATAATTCGAAATTGCCCTTATCTTCATAAGCAAAAAGGAAAGGTTGATGATCCCCGTGGCAAGACTGACCGTAAGCCATCTGTTTCCACAAAACAAGATCCCCGACTTGTAAAAGAAAGGGAGAAGAAGCAGAAACGCCAACAGGTCAAAAGGATTGAAAAAGCAATTAAAACCGATGTGGTTCAAAAACAATCTGTTTCTGTAAAATCAACAAATTCAAAAACTTCAAACTGTAATGAAGTTAAAATTTTAAAGAATGACACTAATAAAACAAAACATACATGGAAACCTAAATCAGTTACTGAATCAGGGGGACCATCACAATTTACAAACCATCAAAGACAAGAAGTTATTGTCATTGATGAAAATGGAAGACCCAAGACCACAATGGCTTGGGTCCCTCTCTCCTACTAATCTCTGAATGAGTGTGCAGGAAGTTCCAGGAGGAACTATTGATAGTCTTAGGATTGTTGATAGTGGAATGTCCTTGCACAAGATAGGCGACAGAAGAAATTGTTGCCTTTGATGGAGAGAGAGGAAAGAAAAGGAAAATGTGGCTGAATGAAGTTGCAAAATTCGACCAAATGAAGAACGTGCCGAAAACTTGGTCATTCTGGTTTTTGATCGGGTCCTCAGGAACGAATGAAGTGAAATGTGTGCCGATGCCTTTGCATGGATTGAACATCCGCACACCATTTCTGAAAGAGAAAGTCAAAGACCTTCGCTGGTACAATGTGGAAGACCAGCCGGACCCGGAGGTTTATGATTTTGTTGCTGTCAAGAGACTTTTCAGTAGTTGCAAATTCGACTTTGAAGTCTACACCGGGTGGATATCCAGTTGGGAGAGTGCTTAGATTCCTTGCAATGCACGGAACAGTTGCAGGATACGCCTTTAAATTCTTAATCTCTCCTATACTTGTCGATATTTAAGCTACTTTGTGAATTATTATTATCTCGAACAGCACTCTTTGACCTGACACGTTGATCTCGGATATCACCTCACACGTGATTGTTTCAATATGAAACTCATCAATGTTGTCATGGTCCGCACCGCTTACCGACATGCCAACTCATTTTTCCAAAATTTGTTAAATCTTTTCTGGTAAAACTTAATTTTGGTAACCGGCATTAAGGTCAAGCACTAGAGTAAACCAACATCGGAAAATCATTTTTGAAAATATCTTTGTGTGTTTTAAATTTATCTTAGTTTATTGATTTTAGGGGGAGTAAATCCAAAAATCAGAAAATCCAAAAACATCGAAAAATTTCAAAAACACAAAAACAATAGAAAATCAAAAATGAGTTTCCTGGAGAGCAAAAGAGAAAATGATAGTACATCAGTGGTCTATCCAAACCTCTTTAAACCTTAAATGAAGAACGATAAGCAGCTCTATATAAGATGTATCGGTAGGCTCACAATCATTTTAAAGTGTGCAGGGTGATATAAACTTAAATCGACTGAAGACCAGGTGGGAACCACTCATTGGCATATGGTCTTGGTACCGAAATTTCGTTTGATAGATTGCCGAGGTTCTGAGATATTCGGTCTTTATGCTGCTTATCATCTGGGTATCATGGTTGTATCTTTACCGAAAAATAACGGGGACGCAAGTCTAGATCTTCCATGATACTATACATACGTGTACATATTACATACTGCATTCGACCTCAATAAGTGATAAACAATCACATGTCCAAATCAAATAAGTGATAAAATATCACAGTTAACCGGGTGTCAAGTTCGTCTCTCTGCTGTACGAAAGTACTGACCTGTTCACGGACTTGCACCTGTGCCCTCATGCATACGAAAATCAAGTTCCTCATCAATAAGTGATTATATCACATAGGGCTTGTTTTCAAATCAAAATAAGTGAGTATCTCACAATTTATACGGTCAAACAGATGATAATCGGTATACTCACCGGTAAGATGAACTCTCGTGCATACCTTGATACGGGAATGTGTCGTGATGTGGATGAACACCGGTCGGTAAGTATAAATCATACCTTAATGTATCCCCTCGCCATGATTACATCTGATAAGTTGAGCTTAAGTGGACAACAATACCGATAATTGTTATAGGATGCTTATCTTAATGTTAACTAACTGAACAACAAGAGTGTTTTGGCATGACCGTACACTGATATGATTCTCTTACCCTCGAAACTCGCAAAAAGAATGTCTGTATATATTTATTTACTGCTTAACTTTTATTATTTCTTTTAAACAGTTTCGTCGTTTGGTGCATATCAGCACGACATTAGCGGTGATGTCGTTTGATAACACTCAAAGGATTTTAAATTGTTGTCTTTTAATTTCAAAAATACCAAAAAGATTTTAGGTGTGTTTTAATATAAAGTTTATAAAAGTCAAAAAGATTTTACTTCTATTTTATTTTCGATCGTACGATGTTGGAGCTCAAGTCTTCGTTACCTGAAACCTGAACGAAAACCAAACTGACTAAATCTTCATAAACGGTCGAAATTTGCATGTTTTGAAAGTTAAAGACTAAAATTGACAAATTTATTAAACTTTCAAACTGTCGGACGGTGTTTGATTGTGACATGGTCACTCGTGTGTCATTTGTTTATACTATTCCAAGCAGTTGTTCTCATTACGCGTTTAGATTTCTTGCATGTGCAGATTCTAAAGGCTAGGAGAACATGGTCGATGACAAGCTCTGGAATGAAGACACGACGAGAAGGCGCTCAAAAGATGAAGATGATCGAGTTGCCGCTGGCCATCATCAACACCACAAGGATCTCACTTCATAAAGATAAAGTCTTTTCACGAGCATAACTCAAGGGGGAGCTTATGTTAAGGGGGAGTTTGTCAACACACTTCCTACATGATACGGGTAGTTTGTTGATACACTCTCTGCTTTCAAGACGTGAAGACTTTGAAGATCCTCCGACTTTGAAGACTTGAAAGGACATCGAGACGTGTCTACAACTATAGAAGATAAAGACAAAGCTACAGCCAAGGGGGAGTTTGTTGGTGCACTTGTGTCTGTACTTTGTCTGTATTCAGTCACGATGTAAACGATGTCCTGTTCTTGTGTTGTAAGTTGACCAAGTCAACCATCCTCCGGTTTGACTTGGACAACAGTTGGTAAAAGTTGAAAGATGTACTGTCTCGAAGGATAAGAGATCGAAGGATGATGTGGATCCTTCGATCTCGTCGAAAGATATGCTTCGAATGATTAGACCTCGAAAGGTGATCTTTCGAGGTCCCTGCTGATCTTTCGAGTGACTTGTCTTCGATAGATGATCCTTCGGACCATCTATCGGATCCTTCGGACTGCACATCATGAGCTGGGTATAAATACCCATGCAGTGTGTTGTGTTAGACAGTTCTGAGAGTTCACATAGGTGCACACACCGAAAGAGAGAGAGACTTCTTGAGAGCTTTCTGTCCGGAACTCACACACACACCTTGAGAGTTTACAAGTTAGGTTTGTAAACATTGTGCTTGTAACCGAAACCTTCATCTGCATTAATACAAGTTGTGTTAATCGGTGAACCCTTGTGTGTTGTGTTTATACTTGCTTAATCCCGGTTTGCTCGCTAGCTTGGATTCCGCACTCGCTAGTGGGTTAGTATAACAAGGTTTGAGGTTCGTCATCCTCCGACAAAAGGGACCTACAGAACGGCCTGTTGTCCACCTTGTTGTCGGGCTTAGGTAAGCACTTGTTGGATTGCATCACACTGGCACTGCAGATTGACTTCCTTTAGCTGGCTACAACACTGTTGAAGGTATTGCTGCTCGTTCTGAAATGGTCTCCGGGCAGTCTTGTCGAATGTGATGTCTTGAGTGAGGTGCATCTAGCAATGGTTCAGCTGCAGGGTCGTGATATGGCTGTGGCATTGCTCTTCGGGGTTGTCTAGGCCGTCCCAGAGAGCAATCATATGATTGTCCTCTATGGTGGTGGTGATGGTGGTTCTATAGGCTGAAACGACCGAAAATGCTATGAGAGCGGTGAAGGTGAGGACAAAAAGTGCGAGTTTTGCCATTGTTCTTTAACACTTGATGGTGGTTGATGGTTGCAAGCGGCGGAGGAGGTTGCTTTATAGTGGATTTGCATTGGAGGTGAAGAATGCAACAAGTGGTGTGGGCCTTTTGTTTGTTTCCGCATACACCTACTCTTTTTTATCGTTTAATATTATCAGTTGATAATTTGAGATAACTAGTATTAAGACATCACTGCGTTGCTACGGGGACGTAAAACCGTGTCAAGTAGCACCAATGTTAAACCCCTGATGGTGACCACCAACACCGTAAAAGCTCGTAAAAATAAAATAAATTAAAAAGAAAAAATAACACTGAACTAAAAGAAAAGTAAAATCTTTGAACCACGTACGCCCGTTGCGACGTGTTAATTCAAAAAAATTAGACCGAAACGTAAAACATAGAAAAAAATAGCTAAGTTGTTCTAGGACCTGCGCGTTGTGACGAACCTGTCAAACAGAGAAAAATAAACGTGTTGCGACGGGTCTGTCAAATGGGAAAAAATAAACGAAAAAACGTTGAATCGCACATGTACGTTATAGCGTGTTAACTTGTAAAATATAGAACGAAACAAAAAACTTACAAAAAGATGAAAAGTAGGAGTCACCAAAGTTGAAAATAGAAAAAGTATTAGAGTTGTAAAATATGAAAAACATTAAAAATCAAATGAGTTAAAATGAAAAAGATTTTAGCCTTTGGATTGGATAAAAAGTGAAAAATAAAAAAAAAAACTGAAAAAGGGGTACAAGTCCATAAAATACAAAAGTGTTGCTTATTTATAATTTATAGTATGGAAATATACATGTGTGTTTCTTAGTTTAAAAAACACTTAGCATCAAATTTAAATGATAAGTAAAATAGACCTTCACTTACCTTCATTAATATAGTTACTAAACATACAGAAATATTTATTGTACTGGAAATTTATAAATTTACCATTAAGATTTTTTTATCATTTACTTATTTTACAATAACTGTGTGTTAATAGTATGCAAGGTGGCTTAACCTTTTTAGTTACTATCCTAAAACAAACTTTGAAACCAAAATATTTGTTAAAGTTCGCATAATAAACAATATAAAGAATAACTCTATAATCTACCGAGTTACCCATCACATGTCCAATACATTTATTTCTACATTATCTAAGCTAATATACAATTTACATACTCTCGTCTTATACATACAATATTACTAGTACGGTGCCCGCGCGATGCGGCGGGACGGCACTTTGCATTGCGGCACTTGTTTCTGGTAGTTTTCTTATTCATATAATATTTATGATAACACAATTGTGGTGTATATATGTCATAAGTGTTACTCATATGTAAAGTTTTGTTTTTTATAAAAATTAATAATCAAAAGACAAAAAATAAAAGATAAGTCGTTATAATTGTAAATTATGTTTATTTTATTGGTTAAATTATAAAGTATAATTTTAATTTTTAAAGTTCATAACCTTTTTTAAATATCCACATAGTACTTATCCAATAAACTTTAAGTTTAAAATTTTCGTTTTTATAAAAATAGAAAATAGTATTTGACTCGTAAGTATGTTTTAGACCTTTAACTTAAATTGTTAAATTTCGTTTTTTTACAGATATAAAAAATTTATAATTTTATAAAATTTCAAGAACCATTTTAATAGAAAAAAAATACGATGTTCAGAGTTTATATCTTTATTAACTTTATATCATACTAAGTTCAGAGTTTTAGTTCCTAACTAATCTTATCTATATGAGTCCACTTTTAACTTATAATCACTAAAAATATGCAACACAATCTACTATGTATCTAGTCAAGTTGGTAAAAAATTATTTTGAAACTGACTAATATTATCTATAACAATATAGTTGAACTTATTATTCCTAAAAATTTGCAACACAATTTTGTATTTATCTAGTAATGATTGTAAATTTCTAGAGTATTTTATTTATATTACTTGTTACAAAAATTGTTTATAAAATAATTATTTTTTTTATAAAAACAAAATGTTTTATTTATAAATAAAGTAAAAAAAACTGTTTTACACATGTAAAGTTTTGTTTTTAATAAAAAAAATAATAATCAAATGATAAAAAATAAAAGATAAGTTGTTCTAGTTATAATGTAAGTTTATTTTGTTGGTTAAATGATAAAGTTTATAATTTTATTATTTAAAGTTCATAATTTTTTTTAAATATCCACATGGTACTCATCCAATAAACTTAAAGTTTAAAATTTTTGTTTTTATAAAAATAAAAAATACTAGTTGACTCGTAACTACGTTTTACACCTCTAACTTTAATTGTTAAATTTCGTTTATATATATATATATATATATATATATATATATATATATAATTTATATTTTTATAAAATTTTAAAAATAGTTTTTATAAAAAAGTAGGATGTTAAGAGTTTATATCTTGATTAACTTTATATCATAGTAAGTTCAGTTTTTTAGTTTAGCTTTAAAGTTTACTACTATTATTTTTAGTTAAGAAATACAAATTATTAGATTAATATACAAGAATAACTGCAATATTTTATAATTTCAGCTTGATTATATCTAACTGAAATATCTATTTATTGCAACTTTAGGATATTAACTTATATAAGTTCTGTTGACTTATAAACTTAGAATACTAACTTTATTTTGAACTTTATTAATATGGTTCTGCATTATATTGACACTAAAAATAAAGTTTAAAAATAAAATAAATTTTATTCACACGTCTAGATCAAACATAACAACTGAAAATGAAAAAAAAAACTTAAAAACACTTGATGGATTTCATATAGACTGCATGAAATTAGTTCCGCTTCTGAATTGACACTCGAGTTATTTTTAATCAGGTTTTCTGGTTTGTGCTTGAATCAACAGTATCTTCTAATTCCCTTTCTTTGTCATTGTACTCAGAAATCGTCTAAATTAATAACCTCACTCCATTTCCATTCAGATAGTCTCTTGGATCTCTTCCTTTGAGTCTCAAAACTTCTGATCCTTAAAAAGGACAAAAATTGAAAACAAAAGTAAAAAAAAAGGTTAAATAAACATTAAGATTACCTCTTCACTAAATTCATGTTGAAGATTAAACTTGTATGGACTAAACATTGCACCATAACAAATAATATCAACATTTTTATCACCATCATCCTGCAATAAAACACACATATAATAACATAACGAACATGTTAATATGAAAGATATACGCAAAATTAATACTTAAAAACCAGCAAAATCAATACCTTAGAAGCTTGTTCGACAACTGGGTTGTTTAAATTGGCATGTTCATCATGCAATTGAATCTGAAAAATCAAATAAGTTAACATTCACATAAAAGTAAATAAAAGAAAACAATTATTCACTGCTACGATATAATAGAACTGACCTTAGAATTTTCAATCTCGCATACTTGGTTTTTCGTAACAATTAAATTCAGAACTGGATTCATTTTTTAACTTTGTTTAGCAATAGATACAACGATGTCCTGCTATGTATTTATAGTAGTAACTATATAAGTCCATTAAGGTTTAATTTTAGATTTTGCCATCCCTTTATTTAGGAAGTTTGTTGTGGTTAGTTGTAAGTTTTATAAGATATATCTAAGTATAGATATTAGGCAGTTTTAATAAAATAAAATGTGACACATAATATCTTCATTTTATGTTACGGTACTTTTAATTCTTTTTGTTTTTGTTTGCATTTGTAGATTAGGCGCATTAGATCACAAGTATTAAGTACTTGTACATTAAAGCATTATCGACTTGTACCTTTTAACCTGTGCATCGATATTGAACAAGACAACTATCGAAACGTCGACAAAAATGTGTAGGTCGTCATGCTATCTTTGGATTTTTTTTAAACAATATAGTTTATAAGATATGTCAAGAATTCGTAAAAAAAAATATAAGTTTGTTGTGGAGGGTGAATTGTAACTAGTTATCTATAATTTTGTTAAAACCTCAGGGATTTATGTGTAATAAGTTTAGGGGCTAAAAAATAAATAGTGTTTAAAAGACGAAACTACCCTCATTTTAGGGGTCTTTCTATAAATAAAGGGGGGAAGAAGTTCTTATTTTTTGTGTATCTAATACCCCTCCCTCATGCATTATAATACAGTATAGATATTGTAATTAACATATAATTATAAAGAGAAATTATCAGGATTAAAGTCTTATGTTTTTAATAAAAATGATATACAAGATAAAAGGAGTTACTATTCTGATGTATACTTTCGTAGCCATTACATGTCCAATACACTTATTGCTAAATTACAATTAGATACTCCCATCTTATACATACAATATTATATTGTAATTAATTAACATATGACTGACTATAAAGAGATAAATTATCTGGATAACAGTCTTATGTTTTTAATAAAAATGATCTAAGGGTCTTTAAATTAAAAATACATATGACGCATATTTTTAATTAAATCGTTAAATATATAATATAGTTTAAATGAGTAGGTTAAAGTCAAGTTGCATGCATGTAGATATTGATATATCATGCATGCAACATGATTGGTGGAATAACAGTTGCATGCAAGCTTTGATGATTTGTCTGAAAGAAAAGTTGCATTGATATCTTTCTCCTTTTGTTTTATGTGTTGTATTTTTTTCCATTGCGTGATGGATAAAGTCATCTGCCTATTGATATTTAGGTTTCGTTGTATGTAATGGTGAAATAATGATCATGAATTGAGTTGCTCATAATCTTAATAATATAATAATATATAATCCCCCTACCAACTCTTTATCATGCAAGAAACTGTTTTAATTCGAAGAAAGCATGAATACATTGAAAATAAATTAACGAATACCCACATGATACGGATACACATATATAGGCACCCGTAATAAAAGTACGTACAATTTTAGTGTTTTGGTAATGGTGATCGATCGAATTCATTCATGATAACTTAACTAAACTCTTTGGACCGCGAGTAGTCAGTCCTCGACTTCCAATGTACTTTCATTGGGGAGCCTCGGAGCCTTACTCGCAATTTGTTGAATGTTAACCAGTCCACCTTCATCTCGGGCTTTGTCAAACACCTATTGGATCGCATAGCACTCGCAATCGAACTCACATTCTTTAGCTGCCACAACATTGTTGAAGGTGTTGCTCGTGATGGTTCACCATCATCTTCATTTTCTTATTGAAAATGATCCCCTAATTGAGGTGTATCCGGCAATGGCTCAGCGGCTCGGTTGTGAACTGGCTGCGGCACTGCTCCTTGGGGTTGTCCAAGCCGTCCCATATGATAGCCATTCCGTTGTCCTGATCAGAGCGGATTTTTTTTTTTTGGGGGGGGGGGGGGGGGGTTACTCATCAGTGATGTGCATATTAATCTGATGTGTAGTTTTAATAGTTTTGGACCCAACACATTTATTTCTTTATTTTCTAAGCTGATTTACAATTTACATACTCTCATCTTATACATACAATATTATATAGTAATTAACATAATTGTAATTCGATAACAGTTATATGTTATTAATAAAAATGATCTAAGTGTCTTTAAATTAAAAATACATGTAATGCACATTTTTAATTGAATCGTTAAATATTTAATATAGTGAAAAATGAGTAGGTTAAAGTCATGTTGCATGCATGCAGATATAGAAATAATAAGCGTGCAACATGATTGGTGGAATTACAGTTGCATGCATGCAGATAGATATTTGATGTTTTGTCTTAAAGAAAACTTGAATTGATATCTTTCTTGAAGAGGTATGGTTCCAATTCCCTGCCTACATGGCAAATACCACATCACTTTTGTGCACACAAGGCATCCATGTCACCGAAACACTCCAGAAGCTTCCAGAAACTTCTGGATGATTCACAGCTGGCACCAAAGATGCTCTATCCGACATAAAGGACAACACGTGTCACCACTAGCAGAATGCCACATAGGCCTGCGACAATTTAGGGAGCAGAGCTGACAGTACCAGTACGAGATATCCAGCATGGGCGAATACAAGAACGCCACGTGTACCACTACACCTGCCACGACAGAGCAGACCAAGAGGATATTCCCCTTGGTCGGACAGCTGGCATGCGCCCACAGCTGGCACAGCTGCTCCTTCCTTCTTCACCCTCCGGCTATAAATAGGACCCTTCATCAAATAGGTTCAGGATCCTTTTACTCTACACTCACTCTATACACACACTGTTTATTTCCTTTCAGAACAGTACTTATTCTCACGCTGGAGCCTGGTTAAGAGGGAAAATCCCCTTCTCCCCTCTTAACGAGACTAACGGTGTTTACTGTTTTGCAGATCTCCAGCCATTGTTACGAGCAAGAAAAGAGGTTGAACCCCTCAGACGAAACAACCCCACTGATTGTCCTTGTGTTAACCAGTGTTTCAACATTGGCGCCATCCGCTTTTTGCAAAACCAATCTCATCTCTTTTCTCTATTGACAAACACTCGTCAAGATGGCTGAACAAACTCCCTCACACCCAGTCGACGGAGAAGTTTATTCCTTTGAACTCGTTTTGGACACAGCACACGTCCAAAGGAGTCAAAGGAACGAAACCATCCAAGAGGGGCAACTGAACAATGATTTTCCTCCTATCTTTGGGAGTGTGTCTAGGGTCGTTAACCAGACCACAGCTGGACCCACTTTCCAAACACCACCAGCAAGAATTACCACCCAAACCACAAATGGAGCTGTTTTCCAAACGCCAATGGGGGTATTGCACCAAACACCCCCGCCGATGCAGACTCTAAGCCATGGAGCAGGCCCCTCTGCTCCATCGGAACAAGCACAACTCAACTACTCTACACTTTTAGGGCTACCAGAAGGAAAAACTCTGGCCTCCTAGTACGCCGAACAGATGGGGTCCATAAACCTCGTTTACACGCAGCTCAGCGCACAACAAGCTCTGCTCCAAGCGCAAGCTAACCAAACAACATTCGTAACTCCACAACCAAGGTCTCTGAGCACACACACGGCTCAGCAGACTAGCGCGTGGAACTTACGTCCAGAGAAAGGACCGGTGCAAAATGTAAGAAGACCCAGCGCGCATGACACGCGCGATACCTATGCTGAAACAGAAAGCAACTTCGTACAAAACTCCAATCTACAACGAAGACCGATCCAAACCCGCTTAGGCGCGCGTAACATGAACACAGAATGGGAAGAAGAAGAAGAGGACCCAAAATACAAGGAAGAAAACTCGGTGTTTAGCAGGCTTCATCCGGAACACGAAGCATACAAACCAACCAAGCGCGCAGGGTACAACCCAAAAGCAGAGCATGATTACACCTTGAGCTATCGTCCTGAGGACATGGCTGAAAATTCAAAATTCATCAGAGAAATCGCCTGCGCCGCGATCGACAAAACGAAGTTAGCACACAACGTGGGAAAATACAACGGGTTGACAGACCCAGATGATCACCTCCAGGTGTTTAAGGGTGCAGGAGCAACAGGTGGATGGAACTTACCAACCTGGTGCCACCTGTTTGCTCAAACATTCGTCGGCACGGCGCGCATTTGGTTAGACAATTTACCGGCAGGTAAAATCAAGTCATGGGTCGATTTCCGAGAAAAGTTCCTAGCACACTTCTCTCAGCAGCGAAGACAAGCCAGAGACCCCGGCGACTGTTTAAACATATGGAGAAAAGACTACGAAAGCGTAGAAGACTTCATTACAAGGTACGACAAAGAATGTTTAGAAATCGGAGATATACCAGAAAAGATGATGCGTGCTCACTTCATGCGGGCAGTCAAGTGTGACAATTTGGTTAAAAGAATCAAAGGGCGAGACGGAGGACCCAAAGATTGGGAAACCTTCATAGAAGCAGCCAAAACCATTGCGCAGACAGACAGACAGTTGACCGGTGACGACCACCGTCAGCGTGCACACAACCACAATGATCGACACAACAGAAGGGGCAGAAATCAACCCTGGAAGGCTTCTGGGCACAGAGAAAGAAGTCCTCCAAGGGAAGACGCACGCCATACAATCAACCAAATAGCCCATCGAAAAGAAGTGAAGCGAGAAAACAGAGAAAAGCAGTGGACTCCACTGACCAAAACACCCTCTGAAGTCCTAGCTACAGAAAATCATCAGTTCAAACCACCCTTACAGATGCGCAACAAAAGGGGACAAGACCCAAATCTCTTCTGTGAATTCCATAATGACACGGGCCACTTAACCGACGACTGTTTCAGTCTAAAGCAAGAAATCGAGAGAGCCCTGAGAGATGGAAAGCTCACTCATTTGGTCAAAGGCGGAAAGCGCGATTACCACCAAATACAAAGAAGAGATGAGGGGCCAGATAACAAAAAGCTCAGAAAGCTAGAAACCCACATGGTGCAGGGAGGTCCACGAAGACCAAGGAAAAACTACAACAAGCGCGCGCAGGATGATTCATGGCGCGAAAAGCAAGTTATTTTTCCAGTTGTTAGAGGAGGTCCGAGAGAAAAGCGACCGATAGTCATCCCAGGGGTGATTGGCCACTACCAAGCAGATTACATCTTCATTGATCCGGGGAGCACCGCGGATATCATATATGAACAATGCTTAAACCAATTTGATCAAGAGGACAAGGCGCGCTTAGAGCCAGTCGATTATCCACTAACTGGTTTTTGCAACGAAGCCTTCTTTCCCCTAGGGCAAATATCATTCCCGGTGTTGCTTTCAGACGAGAGGAATTCAAGGACTGAAGAAGTCACATTCATGGTACTTCCGGCACACTCAAGACATGACATCCTCCTAGGAAGAGAATCACAGGGAGATTTCAGTATGATCTGTTCTGCACCACACTCCGCCGTAGGATTTCCAACCGAAACAGGCATCGCGTTGATATACGCAAGCAAAGAAGTGCTAGCAACAGACGAAATCAGGCCAGCAAAAGCAAGCAAACCAGCACCGCGCATAGAGGCAGAAAAATGGGTATTGAACAACACATACCCAGAACAAACAGTCACCCTGGGGCCCGCCATGTCTGACTTGACGCGCGCGGCGCTCAAGAAATTACTGCACGAAAACATGGACGTGTTCGCCTGGACACCGGCTGATATGGTCGGTGTTCCACGCACATAGCAGAACACCGTCTAAATGTCTCAGAAGACGCAAAGCCAGTGGTGCACGCCAAACGCCACCTAGGCGACATCAAACACGATGCCATGAAAGAACAAGTGCTAGAGTTGCTAAACGCAGGAATCATCAGAGAAGTCAGGTACCAAACATGGGTAGCAAGCCCAGTAATGGTAAAGAAACCAAATGGCAGCTGGAGAATGTGTGTCGACTATAAGGATCTGAACAAGGCATGTCCCCGTGACTGCTACGCTTTACCAGACATAGACGAGAAAATCGATTCTTTGGCAACATTCCGGTGGAAATGTTTTCTGGATTGCTACAAAGGGTACCATCAAGTTCAAATGGCCGTTCAAGACGAAGATAAAACCGCATTTCGCACGCCAACAGGCCTGTATTGCTACACCAAGATGCCTTTTGGCTTGAAAAATGCAGGCGCGACATACCAAAGGTTGATGAACGAAACATTCAGTGACCCCATTGGTAAGTACATAGAAGTGTACATGGATGATCTGGTAATCATGAGCAAAGAGGAAAGCACGATGCTGGCGAACATACAGAATACCTTTAATACGCTGCGTAGCGTAAGTATCAAGCTGAACCCAGCAAAGTGCTCATTCGGAATGGAAGAAGGGAAGTTCTTGGGCTTCATCGTCACAAAGGATGGTTTTAAGGTAAATCCAGAAAAGGTCCAAGCAATAGAAAGGATGCCCTCACCAGCAAACATCAAAGACACGCAAAAACTAGCAGGACGATTAGCCGCACTCAATCGTTTCTTAGCTAATCACGTTGCAAAATCCTTCCCATTCATCAAGACCTTGCGCAATTGCATGAAGAAAAGCCAGTTCCAATGGACTCCGGAAGCAGAGAGTGCGTTCCGCGAGATGAAAGATTGCCTCATAAGACTGCCAACACTAACCGCACCAAACAAGGGAGAACCTTTGGTACTCTACCTGTCAGCTTCCGACAGGGCAGTCGGGGCCGTATTACTCGTCGATCGTCAAGGTATTCAAACACCAGTTTACTATGTGTCGCGAACCTTGACCGATCCAGAAACTCGGTATGCAATCATGGAGAAGCTAGTCCTTGCGCTGATTCACGCTTCAAGACGGCTGCGCAGGTATTTTGCCAATCACGTCTGTAACAACCCGCACCTTCGTGCGTTGTTACTACTCGACACACTCGTTACGCCTAGCACCGGAGATTCGGATCATAATGAAATCATACCAGTTATATCGCTAAATCGAAGTATAATCGAATAACTACGCATATTCTATCGCTATTACAAACCTATTTTGCATAACACTCACGATGATGTCGAATAAGGGCCTAATCTACCCTTCTCGATGAGCGTGAGGTGTCAAAATGTAAGTAATCGACGCTAACGAGGGCTATCGGGTGAGTACTATGACTCTAACCGTCATGACGATGATGGCAATACGAGTAAGTAGTGCCCCGGTAGTCATCGTGGCACATCACATCGAAGAACGCACTCGAAGGCACGCGTAATTCGATCATCGCACTGAGAATTGGATACATAAATACGTATATACGGCCCTTTTGTGATTAATAATAATAAATAATTTAATAATTATATAAATATATGAAAATATGGTTCAAACCGTCGAAATCGCACCAAAAACGGGATCAAAAGGCTTCCGAACGGATCAATTCGATCAGGCTAGTCCAATTGGTCAGACCGGCCCAATCAGATAGGCCAGTCCGATCGGATGGACCAGCCGATCGGATGGGCCAGCCGATCGACTGGGCCAGCCGATCGACTGGGCCAACCGATCGACTGGGCCAGCCGATCGACTGGGCCAACCGATCGACTGGGCCAGCCGATCGACTGGGCCAGCCGATCCAGTCACTGTTTTGCCTTCCTTTCTCCTTCCTTGCCTATAAATACCCCTCCATTCCCTCCCAAACACTTGTGTTGCTGCTCCTAACCGACCAAGACGCTCCAGCCCTCAAATCTCTCGATTTCTTCCGATTCTTGTAAGTTTTCAACCCGAATCTTGTACTTTCTTGATCCAAATGCAATCCTTCATCTTTCTATCTTTCGAATCTCAATTTTTAACCGTGAAATCAACGGATTTGGGGTGTTCTAAGGTGATGTCACCACAAAGTTCTTCAAAGGTGATGTCATCCCATGAAGAACAACTTAGATTCGGATGATTTACATACGATTTTTCATGAATCTCAACCAAATCAGTGTTTTCCTATTAAGATGGTCATGGATCTGAGATGTTCCGACTGATTTCATCACAAGTTCTTATGAACTTCAAAGTGTTGACCTCATATCATCAAGAACAACTTAGATCTAGGGCATTTCCTAAGTAAAATCAAGGTTTTTACATCAGATCTATACATAAAAATGGTAAAACCAGAACTTAGACCGACCTCCTGCACATTTCTTAGTGTCGTGTTGGTCTAGGATCTGATTTCTAGCAATAAAATGATCGATTTCGGGTTAAACACGGAAAAACCGACAAAAACGACCAAATCTGACGAACGGGGTGATTCCCGGCCGATGAAACAGGTCGGAATTGACGGGATTTCAGTTGCTTAACACCTCATCGTAACGTCTCGACCCAAAACGCCGAAAAACGCTCAAAAAGTCATCGAAAACAGCCGAACAGGATGGCCAATCGAGTGGCCCAATCGATCGAACAGCTAGTCGATCGAGCAGCTAGTCGATCGAACAGCTAGACGATCGAACAGCTAGTCGATCGAACAGCTAGTCGATCGAGCAGCTAGTCGATCGAACAGCTAGACGATCGAACAGCTAGACGATCGAACAGCTCATCGATCGAACAGCCATTCGATCGGTCAGGCCGTCCGACCGATCAGGCCCATCCGACCGGCCAAGTCTGTCCGATCGACCAGGCCCACTCGATCGAGTGGCCTGTTCGACTGGGCCAGCCCAATTTCACCATTTTGTCCGATTTTAACCCAATTTTGCCCGATTTCACGCAAATCGATACCGTTTAACGCATAGTAACATGTCACTCACATAAATTGTCTGAAATCAGGACATTCTCCGGCACCGATTCCGCAAACCTAACCGAATACGCGCTGTGAGTATACTTGACCCCTTTTATCGAGTTTTGGGTGTAACATACGTTCCATAAAAACCAAACTTATCAAACGAATGATTTAATTGGACTATTTATCACTTGCGAATAACTGTTTGCATAGATATACGTGATGCTAGTACATGTATGCTAGGACTTATACTCGTGACGTCCCACCAAGACTAGTATAGTACTATTTCGCCCGACGGGGTCTAGTTATGCCATCAAGAGTCGAGCATCGAGGACTTAGCTGGTAGTATCAGTTTTGTGAGTATATATGTCGTGTATTACGTTTATGCATGTGGAAATTCGCAGCACTTTTAATCTATCACACTATCACATATCAAACCTGTATACTCGCCAATACTTTTGTATTGACAAAGTTTTAACGTATGTTGCAGGTTTAGCCGAAGTTTACATCAAATCAAGCTAGGAAGTCTAGAAACTCATCTAAATTATAGGTTGTCGGATTTGAATTGTTCGAGAGGACAAGAAATCTGTGATAACTTATGTGATTGTATTGTTTGTTAGTATGGGATGACAAATGTAATAAATATTATCGCAATATAGTTGTTATGGATTCTCTTGAGCAATCTGATTCGCCTAGTGCCGCGCCCCGATGATTCCGCCATCGGTTGGGGTGTGACAACGTCATCCACGTGCTAACAAACTACAACATTGGAAATATCCTTGCAAGGCCAGAAGTATCAGGAAGGCTAGCTAAATGGGCAATAGAACTGGGGGGTCACAATGTGGTTTTCAGACCAAGACCATCAATCAAAGGCCAGGTCTTGGTAGATTTTATGACGGAAGTCCCAGGCGACAAAGACAGAGAATGCAAAGCGATGGAGAAAGCTGAGAAAAAGCAAACAGAGGAGCCATGGCTGTTGTATACAGATGGTGCATCTAATGAAGACGGAGCAGGCGCGGGACTAAGGCTGGTAAGCCCAGACAAACATGAATTCACATACGCCATACGCCTGGACTTCAAAAGCACAAACAACGAAGCCGAGTACGAAGCCTTCCTGGCTGGCCTGAGATTGGCAATCAAAATGGGGGTCCGACACATCGAAGCGCATGTGGACTCCATGTTAGTAGCAGGCCAAATCAATGGTCAATATGAAGCCAAGGGCGATGTAATGGCACTTTATCTCAACCAAGCGAAAACGTTGCTACAAACCTTCTATTCCTACAAGGTGCACCATATAAATCGAAGCGAAAACAAGCCGGCGGACGCTTTAAGCAAGCTTGCATCAACAAGTTTCCAGCACCTAGCAAAGGATGTGCGCATAGAGATCTTGAGCAACCCATCCGTTCCACTCAGAGAAGTAAGCGTAATCCAGACAGGAACAACGTCCTGGATGACGCCGATAATCATGTACTTGCAGTCTGGGATACTTCCAGAAAACAAAGCCGAGGCGCGAAAGATCCAATACAAATCAGAACACTATCAGATGGCAGATGGGATACTGTACCGAAAGTCGTATCTTGGCCCACTACTACGATGTGTTGACGCCGACGACGCAAATTACCTGATCCGGGAAATGCATGAAGGAATTTGTGGTATCCATGCCGGGCCTCGAATGGTAGTGGCAAAAGTGATGAATGCCGGATACTACTGGCCCGGGATGCACCTTGATGCTGTGAAAGAACTGAGAAAGTGTAGTGGCTGTCAGAGGCATGCGCCAAAGACCATGCGCCCCAAGAATGAACTAGTGCCTGTAACAACCGCATGGCCTTTTCAACAATGGGGCATAGACATGGTAGGTCCCTTCCCAGAAGCACCGGGGGCAGTCAAGTTCATAATAGTCGCGGTTGACTACTTCACCAAGTGGGTAGAAGCAAAGGCGCTTGCATCAACCACATCGGCAGTCGTCAAACGATTCATATGGGAACAAATCATATGTCGGTTTGGCTTACCTCTCCGAATCATCACCGATAATGGAACTAACTTTGCAGCAGACGACCTCGAACGATGGTTCAAAGAACTACACATCGAGCATACCTTCTCTTCGGTTGCGCACCCGCAAGGGAATGGTCAAGTAGAGGCAGTCAACAAAAGTATCGTTGATGGTATCAAGGCAAGGCTCGGCGAGAAACGAAGAGGCTGGGTCGACGAACTACCAAGCATACTGTGGGCCCATAGAACAATGCCAAAAACAAGCAACGGTGAAACGCCGTTCAGTTTGGTCTATGGGTCTGAAGCTGTTATCCCAGCAGAAATCGGGTTGCCATCTCCAAGGATGCTCTCCATGAATGTAATCAACAATGAAGAAGAAAGGAGGATTGACCTAGACCTCCTAGAAGAACGGAGAGAGATGGCAGCAATCAACGAGGCCAAATACAAAACGAAGCTGGAGAAATATTACAACCCCAGAGTCCGAGTCTGCACTTTTAACCCGGGAGACTATGTCTTAAGGGACAATGAAGCCTCCAACGCAGAAAAGCCTGGAAAACTGGCTCCCAAATGGGAAGGCCCGTACATAATTGATGCAGTGCTCGGCAAGGGAACCTACAAACTACGCACCATCAACGACAAAGAGGTTCCACGAACCTGGAATGCCCAACAACTCCGAAAGTGCTACATGTAACACAACCATGTAATCGTAAAGGGCGTATTTAGCCAACACATTTACTTTAATACAAGAAGTGTTTGGCTACTTTTATTTCATGCAAATTTCTTGTCACAACTGCATTTATTACTTTGGGCGTACACAAAAACATCAATGGCTCGACCATAGGAAACGTTGTAGACCTCCAAGGCTCGTCACAACCAAGTGAACAGCCGGGTCAGAAACACAACCAAAGCCTACAAAACGCCAAAACATAACTTTGTGCCCACATAAACACGAAAATATCAATAGTAAGGTAACTAAACATTGTAATGCTCCCAAGGCTGAACACAACTGAGCTCACACAATAACCTGCAACTCGATCACTTCGTATGTCACATGCAAGCGCACATGTTCAAACGAAAGAATAAAAACGTTGTAGTAACACAACATCACCTGTCAGCGCCAACATTCATTCGTGACACCTGATCAAAGCAATTAAACATGCACATATTATGACGATAACAAAACTCGCATAACCATAAAAAAAAAGCGATAAAATATTCACAAGAATCCCAGGTACACACACCCACAGGTAAACAAAATTGAAATTGTCTTAAACAACCAACATTACAGGCCTATTCACGGCCATACACGACGCACAGGCCGGAATCCATCGTTCAAGTCTGACTGGGGCCAGCACCCCCTGCCGCATCAACATCTTCTCCCAAAGCCTTCTTCAACAAAGCAACCCCATCTGGTTTCCGAGACAACTTCTGCGCTGCTCGGACGACGGCAAACTCAAGAGTTGAAAACTCCTTGCGCTTAGCAGCATAGGCACCGTCACAATCCTCTTTATACAATTCGAAGTGGTAGTCTTTCTCCTTGTTGATAACCGCAGACTTGCCTTCAGCAAATCCAAACTTACGACCGCTATTATACCCCGCTCGACTCAATTCAAGCATGTACGTGGCAAGCTCAGTCGAATTCAGAATACGGTCAGCAAGCTGCATAAAACAAGGCAATCAGATAAAAATCGCAAAAACAAAAGAATAAGAAAGAGCAAAAGAAATTACCAAGGGCACTCCACGGGAAAGCAACCATCTGGTGTCACCAGACGTTTCCTCCGCAAGGAGTTCTGCTGCTTGGACTTCAGCAGCCTTTTCAGCAAGAAGGCGCTGTGCAGTTTCACATTCAGCCGCCTTTTGCTAAACAAGAACCTCCAGCTTATCAATCCGATTAATATACTCCTCCTCTTTCTTCTCAGATGCAACACGCGCCTGCTGCGCCTCTTCAGCAAGTGCCGTTTTTTCACCAGATAACCGCACGATAGCGTCGCACTGAGATTGCATCTCAACATTCGTACGCGCGCACGCGGCTTCCCAATCTTTCTGTTTCTGCTCATTCAGCTGCTTCTGTTCTTCAAGTTTTTGTTCAGCATCAGCAACCCTCCATTGCAAACCTTTCCTCTCCGCGTTAAATTTAGCCCTCTCTTCAGCAAACACCTTCTTCGACTCCTCAAACTCAAGGGTCTCTTCCCCCATAGATCGCCACTCGCGAAGAATTTCCTGTGATGTGGCAAAGAAATTAACCCCAGCACGAACATGATCGTCCAAAAGGGAAAAGCGATTGCGATTCTTCTGAAACATCCTCTCAGCAGGAGGAAGAGACATAACAAAGAACTCGTGGCAATTGTTAACATCATCCATCCGAGAGCCCTGAGTAAGGTTCCAGCGCGGGGCGTGGGGCAAATCGTCACAAGCCGGGTTACCCCAGGAATCAGCAGGGTAACGCTCAAAATGCGGGCTGCGCACAACGCCGGAAGTAGCTCCACCTCCACCAGGAGGACGCTTGGTATAAATAGTTTGTTGTGGAGTGGTCTCACTAGACTCCACCCCCACTTCAACACCCTTACCTTTATCAGCACCAGCATCACCCCCACCATCACCTCCAGCATCTACACCTCCTTCAGCCACACCCTCAGTAAACCCTTCTCCACCCCGCGTGTCCACATCAACACCATCACGAGGAGGGGTTAAACCAATTGTCCTCAACGGGGGTGAAGTAGGTGGAGTAATTTGAGAAATGTCCACCACACGAGGTTTCCTGCTAGTCTTGACCACTGTCATAAGACAACAATTAAAACAACTTGATGAAAGATATGACAAACGTACAAAGGAAAGCTGATTACTAGTAGGAGGGGCTGATGCAGCATAAAGCTCCTCCAACAGATTCCCGCGACCCCCACTAAAAACACCAAGGTCGATCTCAGACTCAGAAGGCGCCGGGGGGGTTTCTTTGTGAAGTTTTGCCTTTTTGGCAGCAAGAAGGGCAGCAGCCTGCTCATCAAGTTGACGTTTTTGGTCTTCAAGGGCTTTCTTCTTCATGTGCTCAGATAAAGTAGCACCATCGTCAGGGTCTGACCCTCGATTCCCCTCACCAACCCCTAGACCAGAGAACGTGTCAGAAACCACAACATAATCTAGACTAGGAAGAGATGAAGGTTGCTTACGAGAAGAACCAGCAGCTTTCCCCTCAGTTCTTCCCTCCTTCCCAGACTTACTCGTCCTAGCCCTCTTCCTTGTCTCCAGTTGGGCGGAAGGATCAACAGAGATTTCTTCATCATCATCATCACCACCACCAAGTACAGGTTCTACAACATCATCCCGCGCAATACCTGCACGCGCGCAACGAGAAGTTAGACCCTCAAGAACCTGGCCAGAACTTCCACTGGAAAGAACAATGACTTCCCCTCGACCCGAGTCGACAGAGTCATCCCAAACGTGTTCACCTAAAACTTCAGTAACATATTTCCCCAAGCTTTCATCGGTAGGATGCAAAAAACGTCCACGAATCTGGTCTAACCAAGTGGGGCTCCCATCCGCTTGAATAGCCTCAACCATGGTACCCGCTGTCTTCGGATCCAAGACGTTTATCAAGCTGTAACCAACTGCAAAGGAGCAAGAAGATAAGGGAACACAACAAAATATACTAAACCTAAAGGAAAATAAATCAAAAATAAACTCAAGGAAGAAACATACATTTACCCTGATGGCTATTCACAGGTTGACCCAGTGGGTGTTTGGGCACCCACAACAAACTCATCCCTGCCCTAACTAAAGCCATCTCATCCAGCTGGGAAATGGCAGTCGCCTTAGAGGTTATCTTCCTATACAAGTCCTGAGCAGCAAAGTCTTGCATAACATCCACCTTCGGGATCCCTTGGCTCACATGCCTATACGACATATCTATCGGAATTACACCACGGCGGATGTAAAAGAATTTCTGCTTCCAGTCATGAAGGCTCTTTAAAGGCACAGAGCACACCGGAGTAACACCCGTTCTCGCTTGAAAAGAATAAAAACCACTGGTGTATGTAACGCTGTAGAAAACGTTAAACATCTCGAAAGTAGGCTCAACACGGTAAGACCTATAGACGTATTCAAAATGGGTAATACGTGGAAGCCCAATCGCATTAACCTGGGGAATATGAAGCCCATAACCCCTTAGCACAGCAGCAGTAAACTTTGTTATCGGCAACCTGAAACTACCCTCCCGGAAAAACGCAGCATACAAAGTGATATAACCCGGGGGGGCGTCTAAAGCAGTAGATCCAACAGGAGGATACTGAGCCCCCCACTCAGGGCGGAAGTTCATACCCCTCACCAGATTCTGAAACTCCTCCTCCTTCCAACCAATAACAGCCTGGTCCGGACCAAGAGGGGCTTTCCCCCTATGTTTTCTTTTCTTTTGGGTAGGATTCTTCTCAGACATGGTATAAGCACCAAGAAGTAGAAGATCTGAACTCAAGAAAAATATGAAGAAACGGAGAATAAGGGAAGAAGATAGAAAGAAAATCACAATTGAAATTTGAAAAAGTAAGGAGAAAGGGTAACCGCCTCCTATTTATACCCATCGCATTTAATGCGATGGGTAGTGGAACGGCAGAGCACAGAAAAAGCACCCAATAGATGACTGACACGTCAGAAGAGAGAGAAGACGTCGGCTCTTTTTTCGGGAAGCATGGGCGACAAGGCCGGCTGACATGACAGAAAGTCACTGAAAAAACAACTGTTCACCTCCGATAAGACAGGGATGTCAGGCAGTCACACCAAACACTTCCCCATAACCACCAAACTTCCACCAGATGGAAACACCAAGAGCCAAAACACATGCGCCATGCGTCCATTTGGCTCACTTTTTTCAAAGGACCAAAACCCATGCGCCATGCGTCCATTTGGCTCACCTTTTTCAAAAGGCCAAAACCCATGCGCCATGCGTCCATTTGGCTCTCTTTTTCAAAAGACCAAAACCCATGCGCCATGCGTCCATTTGGCTCACTTTTTTCAAAGGGCCAAAACCCATGCGCCATGCGTCCATTTGGCTCACTTTTTTCAAAGGGCCAAAACCCATACGCCATGCGTCCATTTGGCTCACTTTTTTTCAAAGGGCCAAAACCCATGCGCCATGCGTCCATTTGGCTCACTTTTTTCAAAGGGCCAAAACCCATGCGCCATGCGTCCATTTGGCACACCTTTTTCAAAAGGGCCAAAACCCATGCGCCATGCGACCATTTGGCTCACCTTTTTCAAAAGGGCCAAAACCCATGCGCCATGCGTCCATTTGGCCCACCCAATGCAAAAGACAAAATCCACACGCAACGCGCCCATTTTGGTCCACTTTATATGTACCAAATTATACGCGATGCATAGAAATCACAACTCTCATAAGTCTAGAATCCCTCCTAGACGATCAACTCAACTAGTAGGCACACTGGACTGGGGGGACTTGAAGAGGTATGGTCCCAATTCCCTGCCTACATGGCAGGGACCACACCACTTTTGTGCACACAAGGCATCCATGTCACCGAAACACTCCAGAAGCTTCCAGAAACTTCTGGATGATTCACAGCTGGCACCAAAGATGCTCTATCCGACATAAAGGACAACACGTGTCACCACTAGCAGAATGCCACAAAGGCCTGCGACAATTTAGGGAGCAGAGCTGACAGTACCAGTACGAGATATCCAGCATGGGCGAATACAAGAACGCCACGTGTACCACTACACCTGCCACGACAGAGCAGACCAAGAGGATATTCCCCTTGGTCGGACAGCTGGTATGCGCCCACAGCTGGCACAGCTGCTCCTTCCTTCTTCACCCTCCGGCTATAAATAGGACCCTTCATCATACAGGTTTAGGATCCTTTTACTCTACACTCACTCTATACACACATTGTTTATTTCCTCTCAGAACAGTACTTATTCTCACGCCGGAGCCTGGTTAAGAGGGAAAATCCCCTTCTCCCCTCTTAACGAGACTAACGGTGTTTACTGTTTTGCAGATCTCCAGCCATTGTTACGAGCAAGAAAAGAGATTGAACCCCTCAGACGAAACAACCCCATTGATTGTCCTTGTGTTAACCAGTGTTTCAACATTTCTCCTTTAGTTTTGTGTGTTTCTTGACCTTCTTTGGGTGATGGTTAAAGTAATCAGCTTGTTGAATATTTAAGTTTTCATTTTATGTGGAAATGGTGAAGTAATGATCATGAATTGAGTTGCTTATAATTTTATTAGGCTAAAGGGTATGGGGATCATGGTTGGGACATGATTTATCATGTAGGAACATTAATAGAATACTACACCACCCCCTTGCTTGATCCACCATGGTTCCCATGGATTAAACCATGGCAACCATGGTCCTAGTTTCCATTTTTCACGATTTCCTTTCCTTTTTCTTTAGACAAAAATTAACTAAAATAAATAAGGGGATAGTGTTTGGGTCATGACCACACCCCTAGGGTAGTGGTTTTAAATGATGGATTAGAGATGGGTGACATGGTAATGATGTAGAGGGTCATGGTGGTCATATAGGTCATGACCACACCCACCCTATAGCCTTAGTCATACCAAATCTTTACCATGCAAGAAACTGCTATTAATTGTCAAAGAAAGCATGAATACATTGAAAATAAATGAACGACCACACACATGGTACGTATACACATACATAGGCACACGTATGATTTTAGTGTTTTATTAATGGTGATCGATCGAATTCATTAATGATAACTTCACTAAACCCTTGGGACCGCGAGTAGGCAGTCCTGGACTTCTAATGTACATTCAATGGGGAGTCTCAGAGCTTTACTCGCAATTTGTTGGATGTTGTCTAATCCACCTTCTTCTCGGGCTTCATCAAACACCTGCTGGATTGCATCGCACTGGCACGTCGAACTCACATTCTTTAGCTGGCTACAGCACTCTTGAAGGTGTTGCTCGTGATGGTTCACCACCATGTTAATTTTCTTGTTGAAAATGATCCCCTGATTGAGGTGCATCCGGCAATGGTTTAGCTGCTCGGTTGGGATGATCTGGCTGCGGCACTGCTCCTGGCGGTTGTCTAGGTGGTCAAAGACTACAACCATTCCGTTGTCATGATGGCTGATGGGGTTGTCAAGTCCATCGACCGGTCGTGTAACTCGGTTGTCTTCTATGGTAGTGGTGATGATGGTGGTTCTATAGGCAGAAACCTCCAAAAATGCTATAATGGCCGTGAAGGTGAGTGCAAAAAGTGCAAGTTTTGCCATGGTGATTGATGGTTGCTAGTGAAGGAGGAGTATGATTTATAGTGCATGCAGTAGATTTGCATGGGAAACATGTGGCGATTGATTTACAACACGTTTGATGAAGAATGAAACAAGTGGAACATACCTATTGTTTTTTGCGTACAACTTGCTGGATGGTTAACCTACTCAATTTAATTATATTATAGGTAGGGCAGGGAACTCGAGGGTAAAGGATTTCCGGGTTCGAACCCAAGCCAAAACACCCTTGCTACCCATGCGGGTTAGGCGGGTGGGTTTGGCTAGCTATAAGGGCAACCCGCGATACTTTGTTGTCGTTCGATGAAGGTTTGACCATTCAACAATCATATGACCGTTAACTTTAATAAAAAGATAATTATTTTATTTATTTTCATTCCTAATTTCAATAAAAAATCTTATATTATACTCACTCAAATCTTAAACCATTATCACTTAAATCTTAAACCATTTTCATTGCAATCAATCTCTTTCTCAATGACTA
The DNA here is from genome assembly GCF_002127325.2 of Helianthus annuus. Taxonomy (NCBI): domain Eukaryota; kingdom Viridiplantae; phylum Streptophyta; class Magnoliopsida; order Asterales; family Asteraceae; genus Helianthus; species Helianthus annuus. The sequence continues at coordinate 108,694,967 of NC_035445.2, read as the reverse complement.
GTTTTCTCATACGAAGACTTAGGTATTAATTTACGGCCCGACGATTTCAAAGATGATTTTTCAACAGACGATTTCAAAGATGAATCACATTCGAATCCTTATCTTTATCTATATAATTACATTAAAATCACTACCTTTTATTTACCTTTCAATTAAATAATACTACGTCCGTCCCATTAAAAGTATCATATTTTGAATTTTCAAAGTCTTTATTTATAAACTTTGACTTTAATTATATATTTTTTTGTGTTATATAAAACTTGATGAAACTTAACCCGATAAAAACACTTGTAAAACACACTCAAATCATATAACTTTCATCAAGTATTATCTAACACAAACAAAATTATTTAAGGTCAAAGTTTATAAATAAAGACTTTGAAAATTCAAAATATGACACTTTTAATGGGACGGAGGGAGTATTATTTTATATCTTTCTCATTACATTTTTTCTCTCCTCCATTCACAATTAAATAATAATATTTTATACCTTTATAGGGGATGAACAGTATTTCTCGTATATTTACGGATAAACGGTAACATTTGTGAAGCATTCCATATAGGGCTGTAAACGAAGTGAACGTTCAACGAACAGTTCATGAACCGTTCGACGGAAAGTTCGTTTATGTTCGTTCGACTAGCTTAACGAACGAACATGAACAAAAGTTTTCTTTCGGTTAGCTAAGCGAACGAACACACAAGTCTCGTTCGTTCGGCTGTGTTCCTGAACGTTCGGTAATATGTTCGGATACGTTCGTTCATGTTTGTTCGTGTTCCTTTGATTATATTAAAAAATAATAAATAATAAACATTTTATCCAAACACATTGAAAACTTGAAACCCTATTTTTTTCTAAATTAGCTAAGATTTGGACATTGTAAGACATTTTTGGAGATAATTATTTCTAAGTTAGTTAAACTTGATACCTCGTTTAGTGGTGTAGTAGACCTCTTGTGTTTTAATTTATCATCTAATGGTTGTATTTAACTATTTATATCCAATGTTTAAAGATAACAATGTTTTATTTTTTATTTTCAAGTTAAATGTTCGTTGGCGTTCGTTTTTATTTAGTTGTGTTTGTTTGTGTTCAAGACCAGTGTTCACAAATTGTTCGTGAACAACTTAATTTCCTTAACGAACGAACACGGACATAAACTTATGTTCGGTATGCGTTCGTGAACAGTTCGCGAACATGTTAATTTCCTTAACGAACGAACACGAACATGGCCTTGTTCGTGTTCATTACAACCCTAATTTCATATAATATAAGTAACACTGACAAACATATAAGGTTCCATTATGAATGCTTTTATTTTTTACAAATTATTAAAATGACTGAATAAATTATATTTGATGTGAATATATTGTGACAACTGGCCCTAAAACCGGTAATTTTCGTACTATCTTAATTACTAATATTTATTACCTGCATTTATGTGATTACACGTCAACGTTATGTGCTTATTTGCTATATAATTGAATTCATGTGTGCCTCATATATTAATTGTCACATCATACAATACTTTGAGCGTTGCGTCTAATTGATTAGTAAGCTCACCGGTAAGACAAGTTGCGTCAGCATGTCTGCAGAAAACAAACAGACAATAGAATTAGGACTTAGAAGTAGGTCCAACATCAAAAATACACTGGAAACTAAGTAGGTGAACAAAAGTTAACATAAACACTTTCTGGAAGCTAAAACAGACACGAAAAAGCACCCAAAACGCACTCTAAATGCAGATTTCTGCAGAAATTCAGCAAAAACACCAATTTAACATCAAAATATTATGTAGAAATAAGGGTTAAATGTCCAGAATAACTTGTAAAGTGTCGGGAATGAAAACTATCATAAAAGATACCTTATAACTTAGAAAACTGCGCAATTTAGCACCTTAACGACCTAATAACCGAACGAATAACCGGACACTACTCAAAACACCAAAACTAGACTAGAAGCATTGTTTTGGTGATATAAAACTAGTTACGATGCTAGAACATCTTAAAAATCATAAAAACACATAAACACACTTAACCTTCCATTTAACACCTAAACTTACATAAATAACCTTCATCTTCTAAAAACTTACACTTTACCCCCCCCCTCACCTTAGCCGGCCCCGTAGGGACCCACAACACCTTCCCACTAAAATATTTAACATGATAGTTAGATATGGGACATGACAACTAATGGATATTAGGATGTTGGAGTTATAAGAACATGATCCTTTAAAAGTAAACCTCACTTTATCATTTAAAAACTTTCATCTTCAACCTCCCTCCCTTCTCCCTTGGTCTTGGCCACAAACACCAACATTATCACCTCCATTTTCACCCATCTCACTACGTCAAAAAGGGGCTACGGCCACACTTTTGGCAAAACCGCCCTGCCACACATTTGTAAAAATGTGTGGCTAAAGGTTATTTATAACATTTTAAAACATCTTTAGTCACACATTTTTATTATTAATGTGACCATTTATACCAGTTTAGAACCTTTAGCCACACTTTTAGAAAATAATGTGACATTTATTAGCCACAAATCGAAATGTGTGGCCAAATGTGATCAATGGCCACATATTTTTGTTTCATGTGACGAAAAAATATGTATTTGACACCTTTAGCCACACTTTAAGAAAAAAACTGTGACATATATTTGCTACACTAGCAAAGTGTGGCTAAATGTTATCCACGATCACATTATATATTTTCCTGTGACCAATAACATGTGTATTCAAAACCTTTAGCCATACTTTAAGAAAAAACTATGACATTTATTAGTCACACTAAAAAAGTGTGGCCAAATTTTATCTACGGTTACTGTATTTGTTTCGAGTGACTAAACACAAAACTATTCCAAACCTTTAGCCACACATTAAGATAACACAACTACATTAAAAAAGTGTGGCCAAATGTGTTATGACCACATTATATATTTAATAATGTGGGTAAAATCTAATACATATGGTCACATATATTATTTTATGTAACCAAAGGTTAGATAATAGTCACACTTAACTCCCCCCCCCCCCCCAAAAAAAAAAATATTTCATCTTAAAACTTTAACTCCCACCCAACCCCCCCCCCTGAAATATTTCATCCTAACTTAAACTTCCCCCCCCCCCCCCAAAAAAAAATAATATTTGATTCAAATATTTCCTCTCAAATAATATTCTTTTTTAAAAAAATTACATTATTTAATATTAAAAAAATAAAAATCTTTCTAGATATTTAATAATTAACTATTATTAAAAATTATATATTTTAAATTATATTTTTTCTTCTAGATAATGTATTAATGTATGCATATTAATAATGGTACTGAATTTCTTATAGTTAATTGTTTTCGGTACCGGTACTTCCAGTTTGATACGGTACCGGTAGTTTACCGAATTTTACTTTCAGATAGCGTTGCGATACGAGTGCTTCATTTTTGGTACCGGTACCCGTACCCATATTTGATGTTTTCCGGTATCGACATTTTTGGTACTTGTATGTTCGGTACCAGTACCCGGTAGCGAACTCATCCCTAATCATACATGTGTTAATAGACCATATTGGGGTTTACTGGGTCACAATGTCCAATAGTGGTCATAGATAAGTTAATGAACCATATTGGGCCTTAATGAATCACAATGGACAATAGTAGATCACACATGTCTTCATGGACCATATTTGGCCTAAATGATAGTGGATCATACATGTCTTACCGGTACCGGTACCACATTAGTGAATTCGGTACCGGTACGTTCGATACCGAGCTCATCCGTAATCATATATGTGTTAATCGACCATATTAGGTCTTAATAGATCACAATGGCCAATGGTAGATAATGTATGTGTTAATGAACCATATTGGGACATATGGATCACAATGACCAATAGTGAATCACACATGTCTTAATGGACTATATTGTGTCTTAATGGATCATAATTGCCAATAGTAGATCATAGTTGACTTAATCGACAATAGTAGGCCTAAGTGGATCACAATGGTCAGTAGTGGATCATACATATCATAATGGACCATATTAGACCTCAATGGATCACAATGGTCAGTAGTAGCTCAATTATATCTGAAACGACCGTATTGGACCTAAATGAATTACAATGGACGATAGTAGATAATACATGTCTTACTGATCATATTGGCCAAAATGGATCACAATGGACAATAGTAGATCTTAAATGTCTTAATGGATCGTATTAGGCCTAAAAGGATCACAATAGCTGATAGTGGATCATACGTGTCTTAACTGACCATATTGGGCCTTAACGGATTACGATGGATAATAACAATAGATCATACACGTTTTAATAGAACATATGGGGCCTTAATGGATCACGATGGTAATATAGATCATACATGTCTTAATGGACCATATTGGGCCTTAATGGATCACAATGGACAACAGTAGATCATACATGACTTATTGTACCATATTGAGTCGTAATGGATCATGATGGCCAATAGTAGATCATACATGTCTTAATGGATTATGTTGGGCCTTAATGGATCACGATGACCAATAGTAGATTATATATGTCTTAATCGACCATATTGGGTCTAAATGGATCACAATAGTCAATACTGGATCACACATGTCATAATCGCCCATATTGGGCCTTAATGGATCGCAATGACTAATAGTAGCTCATATACGTCTTAATGGACCATACTGGGTCTAAATGGATTACAATGGACGATAGTAGATCGTATGAGCCTTAATAGACTAAAATGAGCCTTAATGGATTAAATTGGCCAACAATAGACAATACACATCTTAATATACAATATTGTGTCTTAATGAATCACAATTGCCAAAAGTAGATCATACATGTTTTAATAGATCATATTGGGCCTTATTTCAAAGTTTTTAGTACCATATTATCAAGTTTTTTAATACTGTATTGCTTTTTTATTGTCCTATTTTATTGTCTTTTTGTTTATTGCCCTATTTTAATGGGGTATGATTGATTTTGATTTCAGGTATTGAGATCAAAATGCATACCCTATTTATTCCCTACAGGTAGGGCCAGTTTCAGTTTTGGGTATTAAAAAGCCGGTTCTAGGTACGGATTTTTTATGCAACTCTGAGTTTGATTTAAAAAAATTTAGTTTTCACACTCCCTCTCAATTCAGCCCGCCCAATTTTCCTCTTCCTCAAAACCCTAAAATTCCACACATTCCTGAAACAAATTCAACCCCACCAACTCACCAATTCTGAGCCCTGGTTCCGATCTACACAGTATCTCCACCACAACCACTACCAATTCCAACTTCCACAAAACCCTAACCAATTTTGGTTACCATCAACCCTAACCCTAACGATTGTTTCGTTTCGAAGATGCGAAGCAAGGAGAAGCGCATGATTTTGAGTTCGTACCTGCAACGTGCTTGTAAAATCTCTGATGGAATCGAAAAGAAGAGGAATAAAATCTCAACCGAGTTCGTTGGCTTCTGATTCGTGGAGATTTGGTGTCGGATTCGTTGGCTTCTGATTCATTGGGTGTAAGGAGAAGCGCATGATTTTGAGTATAAATTGGGTCAGAACGGGTGAAGATAAAAAACAAAATGGGTGTAATTGGGTTTAACATAAAACAGAACGGGTGAATGGGTGATGAACTGTGAAGATTTGAAGACTAAAAATCTGAAATCCTAGATGAATCTCGCATGAGAAATCTCGTCTGAGACTATATCGATCGTCGATTTGTTCTAAAACCATCCATAATTGTCTTCTACATTTTTCTCGTACCTAACCCTAACCCTAGAGGTAAACTTTTTGGTCTAGTTTTTAGAATTTAAAGATTCGTTCTGAAACATTGATGTTATGAAGTTGTTGAAACTTTTGGATTTGTAATTAAGTGTAATGTCACGGCAGGTCTGCAATTGCAACAACTAGGTATAGAATTTAGGAAAAATATAAAAATTTGAAAATGGATTATTGAATTAATTAAGGTTTTACATTGAAGGATGATTAAGAGATTATCTTCCATTCTTCCTCAAAAAGATTCAAGGTCTGGCCCATTAAAAATACTAGTTTTTTTTTTTTTTATTTAACTTTTTAGGGTTCATTTTTTTTTCTACTGACCAAAACCAAAGATAGAGAGCTTTCAAAAGTTTCATATTACTTTAATAATAGAAAATAAAAAAAAGCTGATTAAAGTGGCATTTAAATTCATATTATCATAGTCATGGTCCATGTTATGTTTTTCTCAGAAAAAAAATCCAAACATGATTGTATTAGAGGTCAAGTAAATTATAAGTATGATATTTGGATGCATCTGAAGACTGAAGTTGATTTATAAGCAACTGTATTCAAGTATTGCATCAGATAACTTTGATGGTCAAATGTGATCAAAACAAGTGTAATAATTTTGTTGAAAATTTGCTGATTTGTAAAACTTGGTGGATTGTTATTGATGCAATTTGGAAATTTCACTACAATTTTGGAAGATAGGGTCAAAAGTCCAATAGTTTATGGGAAGTACTGTTCAGTTTAGGATTGATTTTATTTTGGCAGACCTGAGAATATGTTTGTTATAGTTTTGAGTTAGCAAAAGTTTATGGGAATTTGTAAAGTTTGTAGGCCTTTTAATAGAGTTGGCGTACTTCTATGAGGCCGTTTCTTCTTTGATTTTTCATCTTCATGGCCCCGTACACCTACATGGATTTCTTTATTTTGCACCGATACTTTTTATTCAAGTTTTGTGTGTATAGCAGATACAAACACACTCCCGGGGTCAGATAGTAACTCACCAGACGATGTTCAATGGATGGAAACCATACTTAATAATGGATTTGTGTTTGTATTATTTTATTGTTTTGGACTATTATTTTTATAAATGGATTAATAACTGGTCTCGGTTATGTGTAGTTATTCCATTTTGCTATCTCGTTAATGAAGTCTGGGAGATCTGCATTCCTATTGGATGTTCTTGTGGGATTTCTTTACCCTGTGATCTCGTTACAGGTGTGTATGTTTATATCTATCTAGTAATGAAGACTGTCTCTTGAGGAACGAAATATATATTTGTGATGATTTATTTGTTATTGTGAAGGAAACATCGAATAAAGATTTATCAATATTAGCAAAGGCAGCTTTTGAGCTGTTGAAGTGGAGAATATTCACAAATGATTATCTTAGAAAGGCAGTATCGATTCTTCTATCGTTAGCGGAAGATCCAAACTAGCGGACCAAATCTGCAACTTCGACTTTTCTAAGGAGCTTTATGTACCGGTATGTGGTTTTTACCATTATCCTTAATGTTAAAAAGGTTTTGCATCTCTTGAAGCAAAGAGGAAGTTCAAGGCCCCTCGTGTGTCACCAAAACACACAAGTCCGACAAGTGAAATTCTTCAATTTGACTCAAGTGAAGAAACTGTGAGTAAAAAAATATTTCTTTTACAATATATTTTCTTTGAATTATATTTAGCATTATGTGATGGGCTACTTTATTTTTCATTAGGTGGATTCCATTGTCCCAAGAAAGACCGCAAAGCTAATGGAATCAGTTTCTTACGGTTAGAAAAAAAAATGAATACTCTCACATGCTCATTAACAGACTTGTTGCTTTTAACACTTAACTATATAATCATGTGATTAAATTTCTTGTAGACGACATGAGAGGGGTCCAACACTCAAAGCATACTATACACCCTTGTATTGCATCACAAAAGGAGTCAGAACCTAATTCTTTCTTGGGTGAAAGTGAGGGCAAAACAAGAGTGCAAAAGAAACCTGTGGTGGTCAGAAGTCGTTATTTTCAGCACAAAAGTTCAGAAGAAATTAATGAAGTCAACATTGCAAGCAAGAATACAACTTCTAGTTGCAATCTCACGTCAGTTTCGGGTCCAATTGAGGTCAAAGCTAGAGTAGAGAACATCAAACCAAATAAAAGTCGCTATTTTACGCAGAAAAATCAAGAAAACACAAATGAAAGTCATTTAGAGACGAACATCAACGAAGGATTAACCATGAAACGGAAGTTTTTCATTGTCGATGACAGTATTCAAAATGTATGATATAACATATTGCTTCAAGTATTGGGTTGACTTTAAAAGTCAAAATGTACCTCTTGAGTTATAGCATTGCTAATTACTTGCATGGTTATCTACACAGGACGATCTGAGACAAAAATGCATGCGGGCAGATCAGTCTCATGCTAATCAAGGTACATTTTTTTTTCTAATTTCTAGTATAATTTTTTGCAAATACCGTATATTCTATGAGATGAAAATGACAATAAGCGTACAATTACACATCTTTTTTCATTAAGCTTGCATTTTTTTTGTATTAATGTATATGCAGTTCGTAAATTATTAGCAATTGGTAACAGTTGAAACTTATAGAATTATTATTTCTTGCAACTATTACTAACTTTATGAATGCCAGTGATAAATTGTTTTTTTAATCTCAGGTGTATGCAATTATGATCTTGATGATCAAATGCAAGCCACAAGAGATGTAGAAGAGAAATTTGGATGTAAGATATCCCATTTGGGAAAATATTCAGAAATAGCAGAGAAATCAATGGAGAAATTCGTGTCTGTTATATCATCTTTCAAATGCACTTCAACTGGTTCTTGTGCAAGCGGCGAAATACATTTACGAAAAGATCATCTCCCGTTGATGACATAAGTAAATTTGCTTATACCCCGGCCAAACCATTACCATCACGAAGACCTTAAATCATCTGTACTTGAAACATGTGTTGTCGAATTATTTGCAGGCAAACCATTACCATCGCGAAGACCTTATATCATTTGATTGGCTGAGACAAAAGGACCAGCTAATGGCCGAAATGAAAGTGGGGAGACTTTTTTAGAGAATTTTTGCTAGTGCTGCTAGGAGGTTATGTTGTTGCAAGTCCTGCTAGGAGTGATCTAGGCTTTTAGATTAGGAGTTTATGTATTTAGTATGAAAACTGAAAACTTATGTATGGATTTTGGTTTATTATTGTTATATCATTAATTTGGTTTTTAGGTTTGTTCATGTTTACTATTTTAATTTTACAAAAAATTAAAAATAAAAGTGCTATTTACATGAAAATGGCCACATAAAACTATAACAAATATGTGTGACAAAAGGTTAGATAATAGTCACACTTAAATTTACATTTTTTTTATGTGTCTATATATAGTTTTTAGCCACGCTTACAATAAATACTTGTGACTATATAATAGTTACGGCCACACTTAAACTGAATTTATGTAACTATTGATACCATTTAGCCACACTCACAGTGAATTCATGTAGCCGTTGATACCATTTAGCCACACGTAATGGACCATTTGTGATTTTAACAATTTTTTGCCACTTTTTTTTTAAATTGATGTGACTAAAAAAATCTTTTTAGTGACTATATAATAGAAATGACCACATTTATAGTAAATTATGTGGCCCCTAATACCATTTAGCCACACTTAATGGGCCATTTGCTTCATTACAACAACCATTTTGCCACATTTTTTTAAATTGATGTGGCTAAATTAACTTTTTAGTGACTGTATAATAGGAACGGCTACACTTACAGTAAAATCATGTGACTATATAATAGAAACAAGGACATTTACACTAAACTCATGTAGCTATTGATACTGTTTAGCCACATTTAATTGACAATTTGCTTGATTACAAAACCTTTTTGCCACATTTTTAAAAATTGATGTGGCTAAAACAAATTTATTAGTGACTATATAATAGAATTGGCCACACTCATAGTAAATTCATGTGGTTGTTGCTACCCTTTAACCACACTTTTGGACAAAATGATTGATTTTCAGCAACACCTTTTAGCCACGGTTTAAGTTGCTATGGCCGCACATAAGTGAATGTGGCCATATGTTACCTACGATGACTTGGCCTTTGGTCACACTTGAGCTGGAAAGAAAAAGTGTGACAAAAGGCGTATGGTCACACTTTTTTTATGTGGCCGTAAGCTTTTTTTGACGTAGTGTCTTCCAAGTAATCCAAGGTGATCACAAGGTGTAAGGAGGCTATCTAAGAAGGCTTGAAGTGCTAGAAGTTCAAGAACCACTTGGAGGAGCTTTTATCCACTTGATTTCTTCATTCTTCATCTTCATCTTGTTCTTGCCACTTCCCGAGCCACTTGTAGGATCGGTTTTGACACTGTACGATTGCGTAACGAACGTTCTACGTGCGGAATCCGTGAACGTGCGTGACCGAACACACAAGAACGTACTAATGACGTGATTCTATTGAATAATATGTCGTGTACAAAGCCGTGAATCACGTGGAGAGACTTTGTCTCTCTTGACTTTCTCTCTCTACAATTAGATCTCTAAATCTCCAAAATGAGAAAAAAGTCTTAAACTTTACAACTAAAGCTCCTATTTATAGGCACACGGTTATAATGAGAAATCTCATTATTTACAAAATTGCCACCTTGCCTTTACTAACTAGTAACATCATCAAGTCTTGCATTCTTTGGTTTCTACTACGATTTTGATTGACGGAGGCGATAGACACTTAATGCACTAACAGACTCCCCCTTGGATATTGCCGTAGTCAATCTCGTAGCGTCTTGTCTTTCTCTTTTTCGAACAGAATCCCCGTGGATTTGTCTTCGAGCTTCCGTTGCTCCCCCTCTCGGTAGTCTCTTTCTTCAGGCTCCCCCTTTCGTCAAGCTTCCATGCTTTTGGGATCGACACCTGGATTTCCGAATACAAGCTCCTCCAAGATAGTTATCTGGCTTTTAGAATCCACGCTTCCTCTTGCGTAAGCTCGTCTTTGGACTCCCCCTTAGACTCAGCTGTCGGGATCGTAGTCTGGCTTTCACCGGTACACAAGTTCAGGATCAATTCCTGGCTCTATTCTGCATCTGCTCAGGATTTGAAACCTGGTTAACCTACACATCCTCTACCTCAACATAAGTTTCAAAAATTTATAACATTTAGATTTAAGAAACTTACTGGTAGAAATCATTCATCAATCTGTATAGTTACATCAAGTTCAAATGAATGAGCTTGATTAACTAATCACACAATCTTTCAAAACATTTGTATATAACATTCAAAGTTTTTAACATATTCTCCCAAACCTGTTCATCATGTTTAGCACTCGAATTTTGAATATCAGCTCTTCAACATCAGTTGTCGAAAATCTTTTTGAATTTTCAAAATTTTATGCTAAAACACTCCAAAAATCTTTTTGGATTTTTGTTTTTGAATGAAATGCAGTAAACAAATATATACAATCTAGGTTTATATTTTTGTGAGTTTGTGTAAGAGGATCATATCAGTTAATGAGACAAATCACTAGCACCGTTAAGCTTTAATCATTTTAAGTTCTAAACGATTCACATAGATTGACGATATAGTTGTCCTCTTAAACTCAATCTAAAAACTTTCGAAATGCCTACCGATACGTTTAGGTATATTAATTTTGCACTAAATTCTTATGGACCCCACGATCTCAGCATATCCCCTCATCATGCAATACACCAACTCAAGTAATGCCTTTAAACTTTCATCAACTGTGATATGTGCGAAAACAAAGCAGAATGTTTAAACATTAACAATCAGGTCGATACTTCCGTATACGCAGAGAAAGTCCAATGTTTAAACAAAATAAGAAAATAAAACAAGTTGAAGTTGTTTAGGCTTTAACCACCAGGTCGATACTCCCGTATACGCAGAGGTGATCCAAAACTTAAACAAAACACCAAAGAAAATAAAGCATAACGTTTAGGCACTAACATCCAGTTCGATACTCACGTATACGCAGAGAATGTCCAATGCTTAAACAAAATAAAGAAATAAAACAAGTTTAAATCTTTGCAAAATGAAATGCACAATCACAGTGACTTTTTTCAGCAAGTTGTGAAAGTTCACAAACTTAACCGGTTTTATGCTCTTTAGCATTCAGCGATTACTGAGTAGGTACACAATCAAGAAGGACAAAACTAAGTACTATGCTTTCAACCGTGTTTCCCACTAGAACTAGGCTTTTTCATTTATGTTTGTATCATTATCGCAAATCTACTAGTCTAGCTGAGCCTATCATCACATCCTTAGTGAGATCCTTTATCACATTTGACATTTCATATCTTTAGCATGCTGTGTGTTATGGGTGAAATTCTGAGCTCATATCCTGACTTTGTGTCTTGACTTTTTATTAGTTGTATATGATCAGGATATCAGATCAGGATACCGGATCAGGATACCGTATCAGGATACCGGGCCAGGATATTGGTAATATCCTGAGGCAGTATCCTGACTATTACTAACGATTGCCTTGTAAAACGTTGGTTGCAAGGTACCAACGTTAAAAGACTTGATCTACCTGAAGATTCGCTCAAGGTGGTTGAAAAATGGACGTTGATGGTGGAAGAATGGGTCTTGTAACGGTCAGAAAGGCATATTCCGCGAGAATATCGGATGTTGGTCAATGTTATTGACATTGTAACGGTTATATGAGCTGAAGACCCGGTTTTATAGTCAATAAGCACGTGGAAAACAAGTAGAAAGAGTCCCCCAATGTTCAGAATGGAATATTCCCAGCATCCCGGAATAATAGGAGAGTTAGTTTGTTTTTTGTAACTATATAAAGGGGCGATCGGATCATAGGTAGACACAACTTTTCACACAATCTCCACTAACACTCTCGCATACTTTCACTTTCTAGCTCATTGCAAACAACACACTTGTATTCAAATTTCGTTGTAACACTTTGTCGATCCGCACCACATCCTGCACTGTATCCTGATATTTGAAGCAATAGAAGAACAAGGCAGCTGCGATTGTCAGCTCCCGAGGTTTTATGCCGGTGATCTAGATTGATCAAGGGCTTTCCTCGTACATCTCGTGTCATTTACTTTACTTTTTTGCTCATTTTTTTTATCACAGATACGACTCTATATCCTGAGCCGTATCCTGAAACTGTTTTTGCAAATAACTCAATTAACATATTTTTGAACACATTCTCTTAGCACACTACCTCACTTAACTAATTTGATCACTTAATTGCTTCGGTAATTTTTGACCAAAACAATTTGGCGCCCACCGTGGGGCAAGTGGTGCTATTCTTGCTAAAAACCTTGCTAAAATCGTTACTTGGTTTTCTTTTTTTGAAACTTTTTGCACAACTATTTTCAATGGTCTCAAAATCAAACATGAGCTCTTCAACCATGCCTACTACAACCTCTGTAATAACTGGTTTGGTGCCTCCTCCTCCTCCACAAGTTCAAGCTCCTTAAAGAGAAATGAAAGCCAAATATCCTGAGACACTCCTCCCGCTCAGAATGTCAACAGATCTGGTGTTCCAGGGACAACTCCTGTTATGGTTTCTAATGATGAAATTTTAACTTTGTTTGCTGATATACAGGATCAAAGGAAGAAACAACAAGAGACCAACCAAGTCATAATGAAGGAAATACAACTCTTGAAGTCCAACTCCAAGAGACCTGCTGAGGATACTGATACCCATCTACAGGCCAGGATGTTGAACTTTAGTTCAGCAGTATATACTGAGGATAATTAGGGCAATATCATACTGAGTCGTTCTCAGAGCAATATTCCGGAGATACCCTTAACGGCTAGAATGTTGACTGTGAGGGATCTAGGATATGCTCCAGGATACGCTCCAGGATATGGCTAGAATCGCCAAAATGGTAACTTGTCTGTTAACACCAGTATCCTTGTTACTAATAATCGTGGATCATTGCAGGATACAGGTGTGACATCAGCAATAACCAGAGAGCTTCAAAAGTTGAAGGATATGATATCAAGTGTGCCTGGGATAGTGCAACCCATATCAGAAGTATCCCGGGATAGTCACAACATATCCCGCTTTGCTCACCCCATTTGTGATGCAGAAATCCCAAAGAGATTCCAGACTCCCAACGTGAAGCCGTATGATGGGACGACGGATCCTGAGGAGCATATTGCCCAGTATAGGGAGAGGATGAAGATTAACCCTATCCCGTCAGATCATAAAGAGGCATGCTTGTGCAAGGGCTTTGGCTCTACTTTGACAGGATCAGCCTTGATATGGCTTCTAAATGTTCCACCTTATTCAATTACATCGTTTGCTCATTTAGTAAATTTATTTAATAGTCAATTTTATTGCAGCAGGAGCTTTGAAACACTAACAAGTGATCTTTACAGGATAGCACAGGGACCTCAAGAATCCCTGCGGGAGTATGTTAACAAATTTTGTAGAGAATTCCTGGATATCCCGAACCTTGATGTTGCCACAGCAGTACAAGCGTTCAAAATGGGGTTACAGAAGGATTCTCAATTTTATCAAGATCTTGTGATGAATCCTTGCAGGAACTTGGACGAAGCTCGGAACAGGGCCTTAAGATACATAAGGCTCGAGGATGACAAGAAAATGCAGGAGAGGATGAATGCATCCTCAACATATGAATCAACTAACAGGAAGTCAGAATCCTGTATAAACCATATCGCTCTAAGCCATATGGCTGGAATGACAACAAAAAAGTGAATGTTGTTGAAGACGAGGATCCTGAGGAGTATCCTGAGTTATCTGAATACTGTTTTTCTGTTAATATACCTGAACTGATGTATGCTATGCAGGGTTTAGGAGACAAAGCAAGATGGCCCCGGAAGGATCAACAAAAAACTGATTGGAAGGATAAATCCAAGTGGTATGCCTTCCACGAGGATTTCAGACATGTTACTAAGGATTGCATTGCTTTAAGGAAGGAAATAAGCTATCTCTTGAGCAACGGATATCTAAAGGATCTCATGGGAAGAAAGAAGAATAAGGGTCAGGATACTGAGAAGGATCCTGAACGAGCAGCATCACCTCCTGCGGATGCCAAGATAATTAATTTCATTTCAGGAGGATCCTACATTTGCGGGACATCATGTTCTGCGGCGAAAAGACACACGAAGGAGGCCAAGGCATAGAGAGGAGATAAGCCAACCAGGATGTCAACCCTCACAATTGATAAAGTGATCACTTTCGATAGTGATGACAGGGATACTATTCAGGATCCTCACCATGATGCTTTGGTAATAACAGTATATGTGGCTAACCATTTTGTACGCAGGATATTGGTGGATAATGGCAGCTCCGTCAATATAATCCAACTAGAGACTCTGAAGAGAATGAATGTATCTCCTATGGATATCACTTCAAATCCACCGTGCTTGTTGGGTTCAGTGGAGAGGCTAGGAACACAGTGGGAGAGATAAAGTTATCAGTATATGTTGAAGGAGTCAACTCGATACAATGTTTCTGTGTGATGGATTCTCTATCCTGCTATAACATCATACTGGGAAGACCATGGGTTCACGATATGAAGGCTGTCCCATCAACATATCACCAATGCATCAAGACCCCTACCCCTAGGGGAGTTGTCAAAGTCGATAGTGATCAGCAGGAGGCGAAAGAATGTTACTCATCCTCGATGAAATCCTCGACTAAACCTAGTGCAGCATAGCAATTGAAGATGCGGGCCCAGGATATCGTGGAGGATCCGGAGCAAGATGTGAAGAAAATTATCCTGGATCAGGATAATCCTGGTATCTCGGTGCTCGTAGGAACCAATATCCCTCAGGATATTGAAGAGCAGTTAACTAACTTTTTGAAATGCAGGATGTCAACGTTTGCATGGAAGCATGAGGATATGACAGGTATATCCAAAGATATTATCACTCACAAGCTTGGAATTGACAGGTCGTTCAAGCCCGTTCAACAAAAGAGAAGGAAGTTTGCTCCTGAACGGAACATAATTATTCAAGAAGAGGTTGAAAGACTATTGAAATCCAAGATGATCAGAGAAGTCAAGTTTCCCAAATGGCTGGCAAATTTAGTAGTGGTTCAAAAGAAGAATGGGAAATGGAAAGTTTGTGTAGATTACACAGACTTGAATAAGGCTTGTCCTAAAGACCCACTCCCTCTTCCTCATATCGACTCAATGGTGGATGCTACTGTCGGCCATGAAATGTTAACCTTCATGGATGCATCCTCAGGATTTCAGCAGATCCAGATGGAACCTTCAGACCGGGAGGATACTGCCTTCATGACACCAACAAGTATTTATTGTTATACTGCTATGCCTTTTGGTTTGAAAAATGCAGGTGCAACGTATCAAAGATTGGTAAACATGATGCTCAAAGACAAACTGGGGGACACTATGGAGGTGTACATCGACGACATGGTAGTGAAATCTAAGAGGGCTGAGGATCATCTCCAGGATATTGAAGCAACATTTGATATCCCGGTTCAGTATAACATGAAGCTGAATCCTGCTAAGTGCCATTTTGGAGTGGGGGCAGGAAAGTTTCTAGGATATGTGGTAACTAAAAGAGGGATAGAAGCAAGCCCGGAGCAGATTAAAGTTATCTTGGATATCAAGTCACCTTCAAATATGAAAGATGTTCAAAGATTAACAGGGAGAGTGGCAGCATTAAACGGATTTATTTCAAGATCCTCAGAGAAATGCAAAGAGTTTTATGATATCCTGAAAAAGAACAAGAAATTTGAATGGGGTGAGAAGCATGAAGCAGCCCTGCAGGATTTGAAGCAATATCTTTCAACTGCACCTCTACTGATGAAGCCTGAGAATGGTGAACCACTATCCCTATACCTCGCAGTATCAGGGAATGCTGTAAGTGCCGTCCTTGTAAAGGATCATGAAGGTCAGCAGTATCCTGTTTATTATGTTAGCAAAAGTCTATTAGATACTGAAACCATATAATCTCATCTAGAAAAGTTAATATTGGCTCTAGTTATGGCATCAACAAAGCTTAGACATTACTTTGAGACACATAAGATTCATGTTAAAACCAATTATCCTGTTAAAAATAGGCTTAGGAAACCCGAGATGTCAGGTAGAATGGCTAAATGGTCAGTAAAGTTAAGTGCCTATGATTTAGTGTACGAATCTAGAAATGCCATAAAATCTCAGGCTTTAGCCGACTTTGTGGCTGATTTCAGTAGTGATATTCAGGGTGAAGTAGACCTAGAAGTTTAGCAATTAAGAGAATCCTTAGGATCCTGGACAGTATATACTGATGGTGCATCTAATGTAAGAGGTGTAGGTTTGGGTATACTACTAAAATCGCCACAGGGGGACATAATACCCCAGGCTATTAGATGTGAATTTCCTGCCACTAATAATGAAGCAGAGTATGAGGCTTTGATTGCAGGATTAGAATTGGCTAAGAACATGAATATTAAAAGTTTACAAGTATATGTTGATTCCCTGTTGATTACTAACCATTTCAATGGATCTTATGCAGTAAAAGGTGAAAAGTTAGCTGAATATCTTGAAATTGTTAAAAAATTAGCAGGATATTTCAAAATTTTTACACTGGAACAGGTACCAAGAGAGGATAATACTGAAGCGGATGCCTTGGCAAACTTAGGATCATCAGTCAGGATACCGGAGGGAACCCAAATACCGATACTTCATATCATGTATCCTGCTATGGATCCCTTCAAAGCTCAGGATAAAGAGGTAACAAGCATTCAGGATTCTGGTCATGATCCTGAGAAGGATACTGGATCCTGGATGACTCCAATCATAAGATATCTCAAGGAAGGACACATTCCTGAAGACGAAAATCCTAAGGCATTTAGGATGAAGGTATCACGATTCACCAATATTTTGTATAAGAAATCTCTTGCAGGTCCATGCCTAAGATTCTTGAAGGATCCTGAGGCCATGGAAGTGCTTTAGGATATACACGAAGGGGATTGTGGTAACCACACTGGGGGCAGGTCATTATTCTCCAAAGTATTAAGGACAGGATATTATTGGCCAACGATGAGGAAGGATGCTGCAGAATATGCTCGAAGGTGTGATGCATGTCAAAGACAAAGTAACATCCTACATCAACCAGCTGAACCACTATATCCTGTAGCGTCCCCTTGGCCGATTCATGAAATGGGGGATGGATATAGTAGGGAAGTTACCAAAAGCTCCGGGAGGAAAAGTCTTTGTGCTAGCAATGACGGATTATTTCTCTAAGTGGGTTGAAGCTGAAGCATTTGTCCAAGTTAGAGACCAAGAAGTAGTATCCTTCATAAAGAGGAATATCCTGACCAGGTTTGGAGTACCAGCTGAAATCATTTGTGATAGTGGGTCCCAGTTTATAAGCAAGAGGACTACTGACTTTTGCAAGAGTTGGGGAATCAAAATGATTACGTCTACTCCGGTGCATCCTCAAGCGAATGGACAAGCAGAATCCTCAAACAAGATAATTGTCAACAAGTTGAAGAAAAGATTAGGGGCCAAGAAAGAAAGATGGGCAGAAGAATTACCCTTTGTTTTGTGGGCTGATAGAACGACGGTAAAAAATGCAACTGGTCAAACCCCGATTTCCTTAGTATTTGGAACAGAAGCAGTGATCCCGACAGAAATGGTGATACCCACAGCAAGATCCAACCTCCGGAATCATGAGCAGAATACTGAAGTCCTATGCCAGGAGCTGGATACTATTGCTGAGACAAGAAATGCAGCACAACTAAGAATGGCGGCATATCAATAAAGGATATCCAGAACATACAACAAGAATATAAGGATTAGAAGGTTCAAAGTTGGAGATTGGGTGTTAAGAAAAGCTTTTCAGAATACTACCAATCCTGCTGATGGAAAGCTGGCTCCGAAATGGGAAGGACCATATGAGATTGAATCAAAATCAGGAAAAGGTGCATACCGACTCAAGGATATGGAGGGGGATATGCTGCCGAGATCTTGGAATGCTATACACCTTAAGCTTTATTTCAAGTGAGTTTAAAATTTAATTTCTAACTCAGGAGGGTATGAATTCTATCTCTTTTAATTGTGTTTGGTTTAATTTATTCTTTGAAACCCAATACTGACTTAAGCATCGGAGGGGTGTTAGCCAAGCTAACACCCACCTTAGTTTTGAAATGTTTTGCAGTATATGCTTCGGGATGTAGCTCCAGGATACACACTCAGGATGCTTCGGAAGATTAGAGGATTGGCCCCCTCTCTCACGTTTAAGGGATCCTGATCCCTTCACAGGTTTAAAGGTATTCACCTTTCTCACGAATTGGGTTTAAACACCCCGCTTGGAGCGCAAGTTATCCAGGGATAGTTCAAGGTGGCGGGACCAGTTCATGTAAAAGTGGCTGACAATTTCGTTACTGTTGGCTATACCCTGGATCCTTAAGGTATATGAGGATTGATCACCCTC
The DNA here is from genome assembly GCF_002127325.2 of Helianthus annuus. Classification (NCBI taxonomy): domain Eukaryota; kingdom Viridiplantae; phylum Streptophyta; class Magnoliopsida; order Asterales; family Asteraceae; genus Helianthus; species Helianthus annuus. The sequence goes on along the minus strand of NC_035445.2, from coordinate 108,675,808 downwards.
TCTCGCGAAAGGGTATTTTCATACTCTCTAAGGTTTAAAGGTTTTCACCTTTCGAAGTCTTGGAGTTTATACACTCCCGCTTGTAGCGCACGAAAACAAGAGTGTTTTCACACTCTTCTAAGGTATAAAGGTTTTCACCTTTCTAAGTTTCGGGGTTTCCACACCCTCGCCTGTAGCGCACGAAACGTGGGTAAAATCCCCGGTAAAACTCAAAGACTTAAAGGTTTTCACCTTTTCAAGTCTTGAGGTTCTTATACTCCGGCTTAAATGCCTGGAAACTGGGTTTAGTCCCAATAAAATACAAATTTTTTGGATAATCCCAAAGTATATTTTCAAAAAACATAATCATTTACAAGTTTACATAAATTTTTGAAAAAAGATTGCTAAGTTTAAACAACTGGTTGAAGAATTGCTAAAGGATCATATCCCGGTACAACATACTGGTCCTGCACAGACAGGGGACATCTGTGATGGAACATGACGTATGCTGATACTATATCCGACTGGGGACATTTATGCTGGAGCAAGAAAGAAACCTATGCCAACATTATATCCCACTGGGGACATTGCGAATGATTCAAAGGTTTAAGAATGAAGATTATTGCCTACCGTGTTTCTGGTATGGATTCTTACTTTTCCTAAGTTTGAAGGCCTTATCTGAGTAAGTTAAGTTTTTATGAAAATTTGTATCTAACTAAGTTTTTGTCAAACATTCTGAACAAAGGTGACAAAGCAATTAAGTATCATACCAGTATCCTGATCAGGATATTCAGAACAAATTTTTCAAAATAACATATAACACAAAGATGAGGTCGAAAAGGTTAGTTTATTATTATTGGTCCAAAAAATTGTATTCTTGGTTTCATCTCAAAAAGAGACCCATTCACCAAGAACACAATTAAGTTTTTAAAGCATATTTACATAAACAGTTGAAGGCTTCGTCCTGAAAACACATGATCCCTCCACCTTCAACTGTCAAACTATTCTACTTGCAGGAAATTAAAATTGTTCTAAGTGCAGGACGGCCAGATGATTTAGACCCTACAAAATACATGTATCATTAAAGACAAACTAACCAGGATACAGGTTCAATATATGTGTATGGGATACAGGATCTGGATACTTACCTTATTAGGGAAGGTGATCATGGGCTCCATGGATTCCATGAAGCCAAGGACACCATAAGAGAAACCTTCGGCAGTAGCAACAGAGGGCTTAGAGCTGATGGCAACATATGGCTCCTTTTTCACCAAGGCAGGCTTAGAAAAGCTGTCAAGCTCCTCTAGATCAAAAGTAGCAGGGTCCTTGATGGAATCTGCGTAAAAGGAAGTAATTCTAATTTCATTACATGATAGTATTCTGAAGTAACCAAACCTATGCAGGAATATTTAAAACAGATATCATTACCAGACATGTTGGAATGACTAAAAAATATATCCGTTGGAATCAGGATATCCAACAGTTATATTTTTGGGGACAATTGTTATGGGTGAAATTCTGAGCCCATATCCTGACTTTGTGTCTTGACTTTTTATTAGTTGTATATGATCAGGATATCAGATCAGAATACCGGATCAGGATACCATATCAGGATACCGGGCCAGGATATAGGTAATATCCTGAGGCAGTATCCTGACTATTACTAATGATTGCCTTGTAAAACGTTGGTTGCAAGGTACCAACGTTAAAAGACTTGATCTACCTGAAGATTCGCTCAAGGTGGTTGAAAAATGGACGTTGATGGTGGAAGAATGGGTCTTGTAACGGTCAGAAAGGCATATTCCGTGAGAATATCGGATGTTGGTCAATGTTATTGACATTGTAACGGTTATATGAGCTGAAGACCCGGTTTTATAGTCAATAAGCACGTGGAAAACAAGTAGAAAGAGTCCCCCAACGTTCAGAATGGAATATTCCCAGCATCCCGGAATAATAGGAGAGTTAGTTTGTTTTTTGTAACTATATAAAGGGGCGATCGGATCATAGGTAGACACAACTTTTCACACAATCTCCACTAACACTCTCGTATACTTTCACTTTCTAGCTCATTGCAAACAACACACTTGTATTCAAATTTCGTTGTAACACTTAGTCGATCCGCACCACATCCTGCACTGTATCCTGATATTTGAAGCAATAGAAGAACAAGGCAGCTGCGATTGTCAGCTCCCGAGGTTTTATGTCGGCGATCTAGATTGATCAAGGGCTTTCCTCGTACATCTCGTGTCATTTACTTTACTTTTTTGCTCATTGTTTGATCACAGATACGACTCTATATCCTGAGCCGTATCCTGAAACTGTTTTTGCAAATAACTCAATTAACATATTTTTGAACACACTCTCTTAGCACACTACCTCACTTAACTAATTTGATCACTTAATTGCTTCGGTAATTTTTGACCAAAACACTGTGATAGTCCACTGATTTACTATCATTTCCTCTTGTCTCAACAAAACTCATTTTTGCTTTTTCAATGTTTTTGATATTTTCAAATTTTCTAATTTTTTAAAAATTTTTCTCCCCCTAAAATCAAAATATGTTTCAATTTTGATTTTCTAGGAAAATTTGAAAACAAACTGTACACGAAACATGACAACTGATATCAAATCGCTTCAATTCGCCATTCACTTATCATAAACAATCAGAACTCCCCTTGACAAAAAACTATTTTCCCATTTAGATTTCAAAACACTTAAGTTTGTTTTAATCAAAATGGTTTTTCCGGAAAATTAGTTTTGTTTGTCTTTTCGCAATATTGGGGTTTCATCACATTGTTCTTCTTTAATCACTTGTCGGAAAGATAAATCAAGTACAACTTAATGTCCTTGATTAGTCTTGTGTAATTCGAAATATCACAGTTACCAACGTGTGAATTTCTCAAGAAAGATGCCGATACATGTTCCACACTTACCAACCTGGGAACTCCGGCAAGTCAGGTTTTTCATTTGAAAAGATCTACCAAGCCTGACCAGCCTTGGGTGATTTTGATAATTCAGATTCACTACTTTTCACCTCAATTTGTGGCTCTTCTGACTTTTTCGAGTCAGATTCATTGCCTGAACGTGGCTTGTCTGACTTTGATGAGCCAAATTCATCGCCAACCTTCATTGGTACCCAATTTTTACTTGATCTAGGTTTTCCAAACTTATTATCCTGTGAAATGAATAATGTTTCATGGTCTCTTTTATACTCGAAAACCTTCATAATGATTTTGTCTGAAAAATTAACTTTCTTTGATTGTTTATCATTTTGCTTAGTTAATTTTTCTTTCTTTATCTTCTCTTTTGTCCTCAGATTTGCATCTGATGAATTCGTTTTGCTTGCCTTTTTAGTTGAGGAAAGCAATTCATCAGAACTTTTTCTCGGATTACCAGTTGTATCCGAGGACAAAATCCTTTCCAAATACTCTCTCGCATTCTTCCTTTACTTCCTCAGTTTGTCTTTCTGCCCTTGTGAAAGCTTTACTTTCTTTTCTTCCACTTTCTGTTCTTTGGGCTTGACATTAATTGATTTCTTTTCCATTTTCTGAGATTTAGCCCTCGATCTTTCCTTTGATCTTATTGGGCAATCTCTGGCAATATGACCTTTGATTTGGCATTCAAAGCATCTTCTCGTTTCAAACCATTGACTTTAGAAGTTAACAACAATGTGTCCTCGAACACCACAAGTGTAACACACTCTGTTATCATACATCTTCTCACTTTCATATCGTACACCATTTTCATACCACACACTTAGATCATAGCATTGAGTTGCCTTGTGGTAATCATTTCTCTTCTTGTATCCTTGATTTGGCATTTGAGCATTGTGGTCAGACCTGCACCACTGGTTACCAACTATTTTTGAGTTTTGATTTTTAAATTTTTGTGATTTTTTATTGTGATTGGATGATTGATCTGATGAGCTTTTATTTTCTTTTTGAAAATTTTCCGATTTATTACCTTTTTGTTTCTGTTCCACATTCTTCTTTACAGGTTCTTGCGTTGACCATTCACCTTTCTCAGTAGAATGTAAAACAATATTTTTAAACATTTCATTTAATTTCAAAAATGTTTTTCTTTTTTCTTCTTTTTCTTTTTCATCATCAGATTTGTCATCACAATCTTCAATTTTGACTTTGTCAAAATTTGTGACATTGTCACTTATTGGAACAGAATTGATTGGTTTTGGACATACAAGATTTGGTAATGATGATGAAGTCACAAAACCTTTCAATTTCTTTTCAAGTTCTTCAATTTTGTTCCTTGAATTCTCAGCTTCTTTTTCAAGCTGAGAGATTTTCTCAAGATGTGAATAGATTGCCTTTTCATTCACAATTTTGTTTTTCTCAAAAATTGATTTTTTCATTTTCTAAAATTTTTATTTGATTTTGAAATTCTGTTTCTTTTTCTTTCAAAACTTTGTTTTCCAACTTTATCTAAGAAACATCTTTATTTTCACTTTTAATTTTTTCAAAATCTTTGTTTTCTAATGACAAACTCTCAATATTCTTCAAAAGTTTGTCGTTTTCAGATTTCAGTTTTTCACAGTTCAAGCGCAACTCCAAAATCTGTTCATCATCAGCTTTCTTCTCAATCTTCAAAGTTTTGTTTTCCAATGTCAAACTCTCCACTTCCTTCAAGAGTTTCACATTGTCTGCTTCTGATTTTTCGCATTTCGAGCACACAGCTTCACCTTTTGAAATTTCATCTTTCTTGGATTCTTCAATCTTTGATGTTCCTACAAGAAAAATTTTAACTATATCACCAGGATTTAAATCTTCATTTAAAAAAACAACCTCTCTTGAAATCATATTTCATCCTACTTCTTACATCAAGACCATTTCTAATTCTTTTGATTATTTCAAGAATCACATCCAAACTTATATATTTTGAACCATGTTCTAATTCCTCTATCAATTCTTTCTTTTTCCTCTCAATCTCATCATTGTGTCTTTTAAGCTCTCTGTAGAAATGATATGGATCAAATTTTGAGAACCTAGAATCCTTTTTCAGCCTACACACAAATTCATCCCATTCCAAAGGTAAGGCATCTGCAAATTTTGATATCTTTTCAGCATTTGTCATCTTAATCCCATACCTTTCCAACTTATCAAGCAATTCAAAATATCTCCCTTTCAAATCATCAAACTTTTCAAATTGATTACACAAAAAGTATTCAGATCTTTTAATCCAAGCATCCTTTTTCTCATCTTCTTTCCTGTATTGCCAATTCATATCAAACCAACTATTAATTCTTTCAAGTTTAGTGTTTTCCTGTTCGTCAAACATTTTGACCTAATGTTAAACAATCTGATTGTTACTCAATTAAATCTATTGATCCTCAAATTTGAACAATTTTCATACTCAACTTAGGCCGACACTCTCAGATGCAAATAGACAACTATGATTGGGCCTAAGACACACTTTACTCTGATTGAACCAAATAAACCACTAGCCGCCCATTTCAAGTGTTAAAAAAAATCTGATTGGGCCTTTTGAACAATTAAAGAATGTAATTGGGCCGTTCAATTACTTGTGACTTTCAAAAAGAAATAGCCGACAAGTTATATGATCAATCGATTCTCATTGGACCTTCACTAAAAGTGGGCTGACAAGATTTAATGCATATTATATACTCATTGGGCCGCAAATGACTTCAGATCACATGCACAACATTCACCTGATTGGGCCGCCCTTTATTGTTTCACATGCAATTCGATTTAGGATGGCAGACAATTGATTTTAATTTGATCAACAACAAAAGTGGCCGACACTTGATTTAATGCTCTTCTTTAATTTCTCGATGACAGTTAATATGTATTGGGCCGAGCATCCCACTAACTAAAATGTTATTTGACCGCATTTTTTAATGCAATATATTGATTCAAAGTTCACGTGATGTCTGATTTTTTATTTAACCAACACTCAATGTCCGACAAATTCTCGTGGGTTTTAATGACTGACAACCACTTGTAATGATTGATTTTAACTTGTCTATTTAAATGTATTCAGTCGAAACAATATAGAATCTATCAATTTCAATTAATGTGTTCACGTGAAATCAGTACTGTCACGTTTAAAGCGGAATCAGGTTTTGAACTTTGAGCGGAATCAGAATTTAAAGTTTCGGGCGAAATCAGATGTGATGTCTTATGAGCGAAATCAGATTTTAAGCTACTTTGGAGCGAAATCAACCTGAAATTACGAGCGAAATCAGATTTAATGCAGATTTGGAGCGAAATTAGAAAAGATCTTTTGAGCGAAATCAGACTTTTACTGATTTCGAGCGAAATCACACGTAAAATTTCGAGCGAAATCAACGTTCTTCAAGCGAAATCAAAGTTTTTCGAGCGAAATCAACGTTTTTCGAGCGAAATCAACGTTTTTTTTGAGCGAAATCAAAGTTTTTCGAGCGAAATCATCGTTTTTCGAGCGGAATCAGATATTTGACACGAAATCGGACCTAAAATCTTCGATTTCTCCTAAACAGCTAGGAGTTTGAATCTGAAATTTGGTAGGGTTGTAAATCAAGTGTTTTCGCACAATATATCAAAAATTCAGCCGATTTGGACCGTAAAAACACGTTCAATTTGACGAAAAACAGTGAAAAACGTGAAAGAAAGAGTAGAAGATGAAGAAATGATGCAATTCAGATCTGAAAACGCTGTAATCTGGTACGAATCTTGTTGTTTGATCAAAGCAATCGAGCTCCTGCTCTAATACCACTTGTAGGATCGGTTTTGACACCGTACGATTGCGTAACGAACGTTCTACGTGCGGAATCTGTGAACGTGCGTGACCGAACACACAAGAACGTACTAATTGTTGGTGCACTTGTGTCTGTACTTTGTCTGTATTTTGTAATGTATAAAACGATGTCTTTTGTCTGTTGTGTTTACGTCTTTTGTTATGTTTGTTTATGTGTTGGAATGTATGTTTGACCAAGTCAACCATCCTCCTGGTTTGACTTTGCCAAACAGTCAACACTTAGTGTGAAAGATTGTTATGTTTCGAAGGATGTCATCGAAGGATGTTATGTATCCTTCGATGACCTCGAAAGACATCTTTCGATGGATACTTATGGACCTCGAAGGATATATCATCCTTCGAGGTATGTATGGATCCTTCGGAGTCTTTCGATGGACATTCTGGTCGATAGATGATCCTTCGACCAGAACTCCTTATCCTTCGTGCATGTCTTCTGTTATGGGTATATATATCCCATGTAGGTTTCACTTCACATAAAGTCATTCGGAGACACTTAGAAAGATATTGAGAGCATTGTGAGTGAACCCAAGGTCTTGTAAGAGAGCATTTCAGTTTGGTCAAGGGCTGTAACCGTGTCCACTGAAATACAAGAGAAAACTTTGATATATTGCGTGTCTACTCTTTCTCTTTGTAATCTTTGCTTTCATCTAAACTATCGGTTTGCACTCTAGCTTGGATTCCGCACTTGCTAGAGTGTTAAACATAACAAGGATTAGGTTTATCCTCAACCTCCGAGGGACCTACAAGTGGTATCAGAGCCGTGGCTCTTTTCCTTGTTAAAAACCGGGTTTGTGCAAGACTTTGGAAGTGTTTGGACAAAAACTCACTTGGTTTAGCACCCGTTTTTAGTGTGTTTCCTGTCTTTCTAACCTTAAAAACGTGTTCTAAACTAACCGGGTGTGTTACGGGAAGGTTTGGGTAACTTAAAATCTTGTTTTAAAAGGTTTGCTATTTTTCCGGCCAATCTTCCGGCTAAACTCCGGTGCTTGGTTGTGGATAAGAAGCTTCCTTTTTGGGCAATTTTTCAAAGTCAAATCTGAAGTTGGTGAAAAGTTGTTGTCAGATCATCCCTTCTGCCGAAAGTTGGTTCACCAACCAATCACCTTTTCACCAACCTGTCAACCTTTTGTCAGTGTGTCAGACCTGTCGAAAGATACCTTTCGAACTCGAAAGATCATCTTTCGATCAAGGAGGTTCGATAGATACCCATCCTTCGAACATCTTTCGAAGTCAGTGAGTAATCTTTCGAGCCAAGGAATCTTTTCGAAAGATACATCGTTCGAGCTACTGTTACATTTCGAAAGATAAGGATCCTTCGTGTAGGAGAATCTTTCGAAGTTACTGTTCGAAACTCAACAGTGGTCTTTCGAACACTGTTGATCCTTCGAACAAGTGTTATCTTTCGGCCAGTGTTATCTTTCGAGTCCTATTTGTTTAAGTTTAACAAGTTGTGATTTTCAGGTCTTTCGATCCAGTATCCTTCGACTGTTTGTTCATTTCCACAATTTAACATAGTTTGTGAACATTGTATTTTCAAAAAGAAAAACTTGTTTTTCAAATTTTTAAATCAATTTTCACTTAATATATTAATTTTTATAAAATGGGAACAAACGGTCAGTGGGATCCATCTGCGTGGACTACAACAACTTTGACTCCACAGTCATCATCTACGCAATCATCAGCCACGCAATCTGCGCCAGAGTTCAACAAAACTGCATGGATGCAGGCTATTGCCCCACCTCAAGCTGCAATGATAACTGCAAATCAATGGGCATTGGTCACAAATCAAAGCAGCAGCATTCAAGCAATGATGCAGAACGACAGTGAAACTGGTACAAGCACAAAAGCGCCAAAACTAAATCACATCAATGATTGGGGATGGTGGAAAGAAAGGCTGAGAACTTATGTTCAGGGGCAAGGTCAAGATCTATGGATGTGTTTCTTCACTCCATTTGAAAATGAGTTGGAAGTTGCAGGATCGAATCCAGAAACTTACAGCACAATGTCTGATGATGATAAGAAGAAATTTGAGTTGGAAAAGAAAGCATTCATGATTCTCACGCAAGCTCTTCACAGAGACATATACCACCAGTTCGTTTACTGTACAACTACTAAAAGCTTGTGGGATATGCTCACGTTACGGTGTGAAGGAAACGCTCAATCGAGGAAGATCAAGCAAGAGCTGCTGAAGAAAGAATTTGAAGGTTTCACGTGTATGGAGAACGGGGTTTGGCAGAATTATTTACAAGATTCCATCACCTGTTGAGTGAAATGTTTGCCTTCAGAGTCACTGCCACTCCACAAGAAATGGTGAAAAGATTTGCTGATGGCTTACCAGCAAAATGGAGCGGTTATCTTGAGATTCTCAAAGAAAACGGTGTTCTGGACACAATCACCGTTTATGAGTTAATTCAGAAATTGGAGAACAAAGATGTAGAAGAAAAGCTAAAGGCAAAAAGAACCATAACTCCTCAGAATCCAGAGATGTATTTTGGGATTGCAGGTGGCATTAGTGGAGAAAAGCCATCCTCTCAGCATGCTAAGCTTCAAACAGCTTTTATCTCAAACACAGGACCTTCCACAACAAATCAGTTTGATCCTTCAGCATACACGATGATGTATTCAAGACCAGATTCTTCTTCTCAACAACAACAACAGACAGCTCAACAATTCACACCACCGCCTTTCTTAGACCCAAGCAGAGCTCAGCAGCAACAACCGCAACAGCAAGGGTTTTATGGAAACTCTTCAAACTTTCAAGCCACTTCTAATCCGAACACAGTCAGATTAGACACTTCCAACTTTTCCAAAGTCACTGTTGAAATAGCCAAGGAGCATATGGAGATGTTGAATACCTTGGTTAGTGCTTATTGTGGATTAGTTGCAGGTCAGATTGGGAATATCAATCTAACCAATGAAGATTATCAGCAAGTGGATAAAGAAGAGTTTGAGATGATGGATATCAAATGGGCTCTTGCTAGTACTATTCGAAGAGCAAAAGAGTTCATGGAAAGGACGTGGAGAACCAACTTGGAAAGCAACAACAACACCAAGTATGGTTTTGATAAGAATGCTGTCACCTGCTTCAACTGTGGTGAAAAGGGTCATTTCAAGCGGGAATGTCAGAAGCCACCTAAGCAAGGCAATCAGAATCCTTTCAGGAATCAAAGACATCCTCAACAACAACAGAACAACAATTCTGACAGACAAATAGTTCCCGTGGGAGGAAATACCTCTGGATCCACAAACACTAATCCCCACAAAGGGTTAGTGGTTCAAGCTGATGAGATTTGCAACTGGAATCTTCAGCTTGGTGAAGGAGGAAATGGTGGAACAGCATGTTATGCTAAAGTGGTTGAGAAAGTTGTAGAACCCGTGTCTGCTGGTGAATCTTCAGAAGATGAAGATAGTTCGGGTTACAGTGGGAGCATGGATGGGGAATCACTTGATGCTGGTGATTTATCAAGTGATGCTTTAGATTTGGAGGTTGACGAGCTCTTGGCTGACGCTGAAGCATTATGCAAGAGGAGATCTATTCTTTGCCAGAAATCTGCTGGAACTTCCGAGAAGCTTTCTCAATTTTTCTCTGAAGACGAATCTTTTTCTTTTCATACAGCCTTTATGGCTAATGTAGAAGGTCAAACCTCTCAGGTATGTGATTCTAACTCTGACTCTATTTCTACGTCTGTTGAATGTGCTAAATGTTTATAATATGCAGAAAAGGAAATTCAGTTTGAAATCACACACAAACACAATCAAGAATTGATTGTTGATCTTTCTAAAGCAACTGAAGCTAACTTGTTTTAACCAGAAATGAAAAGGAGTTTAAAGCAACAATTGCGTCATTAAAACATGATGTTTCTAAATTACAAAAGGCTGTTTTGAGAAAACAACATGCTAACAATAATTTAATTGACACAATTGAAAAGCAAATGGTAGAGTTAGCGACAGCTCGATGCGAATGTGAAACAATCAAGCAGAAATTGGAAAGCTATTCCAATTCCCGCTATGTTTTGGATCACATTATTGATGTTCAAAGGAAAAAGGGGGATGCAAAATGTATTGGTTACAAATCATGCCCTCCCCCGATGAATCACAATTATTCCAAATTGCCTAATGACGAGGATATGCCCCGTTTTGAACCTACTGTGCCACTCGGTCTAGATGACTTTGCAGCAGGCCTCGGGTTCACAACTGGTACATCATCCTCAGGTCAATCAGAATCTGAGAACGTGACAGATACATCGTGTGTTAAGGAATAGAGTCCTCCCATTATTGAGGATGCTGATTCTTCGGACGATGAATCTGAAGAAATTGTGAAACAACAGTCTGACTCGGTTACAACAGATATTCCTATCGAGAATCACATTCTGTGTGATCCACCAGTGAAACCGAGTAAGACTGAAATGTCAAAAATAATGGAATCCCTTGTAGTTAGCTCTGAAGGGAATAACTTGTTGTATACGCTCAAAGGAGATAGCAAAATTTATTCTAACAAAGATTTTCCAATTAAAAATGTAAATCAAGATTTAATTGAGCAAATTTTTGAAGGATGCACTGATAAGTTTTTGGGGAACAAAGGTGGAAAAGTAACAGTTACTCAATGTGATCCAATTCCGTGTGAACAAATTAGAAAACAATACGGAAACCAAAAACTACCAATTGAGCGAAAATAACAAGTCAACTCCGGAAAGGGTAAGGTACAGGGAAAGAAGGCTCAGAACAAGAATGTTCAAGCACCAAAAATTCAGCAGCCTAAGACTGAACAACCAAAGGTTCAACAACCCAAAGTTGAGCAGTCTGAGGCTCCTCAACCTAAGGCTGCACAACCTAAAATTCAACAATCTAAGGTTGAGCAACCTAAGGTTCAAAGGGTGCAAAACAAAAGAGCTCCAGCTAAGAAAAGAGAACAGAAAGTGAACTTTGTTGGGTCCAAGGGTACGGACAAACTTGAAACATTTCAAAATAAATCTAACATTGATTTTGTAAAACAAGTTAGAATTTTAAAACGAAATGATCAGAACAATTATACCCAACACACCAATGGATGTGACTTAGGTCCAAGCACATCTAGATCACAAAGTTCAGTGTCTGGTTCTCCGTCTGGTCATCAACATGTTTCTCCGAGGTTTGTAGAGCGGAGAATGTGTTTTGAATGTGGCACAGTTGGGCACATTGTAAGATACTGCCCATACCTGCAAAAGTTGAAAGGAAAAACGAGTGCTCCCCAAGAAACCAATTACCAAAAACAACCGGTTTCCCCGAAACAAGACCCACGTGTCTTGAAAGAAAGGGAAAAGAAGTTAAAACAAAAGAACCAAAAGGTAATTGAGAAGGCCTTAAAATCAGAGGTCAAAGAAGAAAAACCTGTACAAGCTAAATCCATAATTGTAAAACCAGTAAATGCAAAAACAATTAATTCAAATACTGGTAAGGGACAACAAGCTTGGAAACAAAAACAGGTAATTCAGTCAGGGGGAGCACCAGAGGTTTTATTTCCTAATCATCAAGTGATTGAAATCACTTTCCTTGATGATCAAGGACGACCCAAGTCCACAAAGGCTTGGGTCCCCCTCTCAAACTGATATTTTAGTTGCATGTGCAGGCGGCTCCAGGAGGAACTATTAATAGTCTTTGGATTGTTGATAGTGGGGCTTCCAGGCACATGAAGGGCGACTATCGTCTTCTTTTCGATGTGCGAAGTATAAGAGGAGGATATGTTGCGTTTGCTGGAGACAAAGGAGTGTATATCACCGGCGAGGGAATGATCTCAAATGGAATTGTGAGTTTCGACAAAATCAATTATGTGCAACAGTTGGATCACAATCTCCTGAGTGTTTCTCAGATCTGCGACAAGAAGTTCACCGTGCATTTTGATGATGCCGGTTGCTATGTGCTAAAACCAGGATTCAAGATTCCCGCTGAATGGATTCTCTTATCAGCACCAAGAGTTAATGATTTGTATGTCCTTGATATGAGCCAAGCAATAACTCAGTCAAAACAAGTTACTTGCTTTATTTCAAAAGCCACTGAAAAGGAGACGATCTCTTGGCACAGACGGATGGGTCATATTCACCTCAGAAAAATGAATCACCTTGTCAAAAACAATTTGGTGAGAGGTGTCAATGTGAAGAACTTTCAACTTCAAGATGTCTGTGTGCCGTGTCAGAAAGGGAAGCAGATCAAGAAATCACATCCATTGAAGAAGGTTAACACTATCAACATGCCACTCGAGCGTTTGCATATGGACCTTTTCGGCCCAGTCAAACACAAGAGTGTGCATGGAGAAGTTTTCTACTTGGTAGTTACTGATGACTATTCAAGATTTTCATGGGTTGAGTTCATGGTCCACAAGAGCGAGAGTCCAGAAATTCTGAAGAATTTGATCACCTTGTTGGAAAATCTGTATAATCTAAAGGTGAGGCGAATTAGAAGCGACAACGGTACCGAGTTCAAAAACAGGGTTATGGATGAATTTTGCACTGCAAAAGGAATCCTTCATGAATACAGCTCTCGGTACACACCACAACAAAATGGAGTCGCTGAAAGAAAGAACAGAACCTTAATTGAGACTGCAAGAACCATGTTGGTTGAGTCTCAACTTCCAGTTCGATTCTGGACTGAAGCTGTTGCCTCGGCCTGCTACACGTTAAACAGGGTTCTCACAGTGAAAAGACATGGCAAAACGTGCTTCGAACTCCTACACAAGAAGACTCCTAACTTGGAATATCTAGAACCTTTTGGTGCACCATGTACCATGATTGAGCCTGACGGGAAGTTTGGTGCCAAAGCTATCGAAGGTTACTTCCTTGGGTATGCTACTCCTCATCTGCGAGTATGGAACCTGACTACCAAAAGGATTGAAGAATGGGGTGAAGTAAGAGTTCAAAGATATTCTATTCCTCCGAAGCCTTCTGGAGATCCATGGATGTTCGATTATGATGGTCTTTTCGACTCATTCAATCTGCCGACATTTGATGATGACAATGCAATTGCTCAAATGTTGTCTGAAAGCGAGAATGCGTCTGGCTCTCAGTTAGCTCGTCCAATCATTGTTGACTCACAAGCATCTTCTTCTGTCAACAATCTCGCTTCAAATGAGGTGTTTAATGATGCTGTCGATTACAATTTGTCATCGGAAGATGAGGAGTATGTTGATGCAAATGATGGTGAAGCACTGCGTCCGGTTCAAGGTACTTCAGAAGCAACGGATCCAGTGTCTGCGCCAATTATCCAAGAAGAAAATGCATCATCTTCTACAACTCACCAGCTTCAGAATGATATCGGGAATTTAAATATCAATAACTTGAGGTCAAATGTTGAAGTTCCTCCAGTTTCTGAAACCCGAATTCATAACATTCATCCTCAGCAGAATATTATAGGTGATGTTCTCAGTGGTGTAAGGACAAGGAATCAAATCAGAAATAACGAAAATGCTGGCTTGTATGCTGAGATACGAGAATCGGGACAACAAAATGATTGGTCTTTCGCCTGCTATGTTAGCCAAGAAGAGCCTAGATCTTGGAAGGAGGCATTGAAAGATGATTCCTGGGTGGAAGCCATGCAAGAAGAACTTCAGCAGTTCGAGAAGTTGGGCGTATGGAAATTGGTTGATAGGCCCGACAACTACAAGAAGATCGGAACTCGCTGGGTGTTTAAGTGCAAAAAGGACGACCGTGGGATTGTTGTCCGAAACAAAGCAAGGTTAGTTGTTCAAGGCTTCAGTCAGATTGAAGGTATTGACTACAATGAAGTGTATGCACCTGTTGCTCGTCTGGAGGCTATTAGAATCTTTCTAGCCTACGCATCCTTCAAGAAATTCAAGGTGTACCAGATGGATGTTAAAAGTGCTTTTCTACACGGAGTAGTCGAAGAGGAAGTATATGTCGAGCAACCACCGGGGTTTGAAGATCCATTACATCCTGACAGGGTTTTACTACTTAACAAGGCGTTATATGGTCTTCATCAAGCACCTCGGGCTTGGTATGAAACGTTGTCTACCTACCTGCTGAGCAATGGTTTTAGACGGGGTTTGATCGACTGTACCCTCTTCATCAAAGAAAAAGGTGAAGATCTTCTGTTGGCACAAGTGTATGTCGATGACATTATCTTTGGTTCTACCGATGATAAGTTATGCAAGGAATTTGAAAAGGTGATGCAAGATCGATTCGAGATGAGTGCGATGGGTGAAATGACGTTCTTCTTGGGTTTGCAAGTTAATCAGTCCGAATCTGGAATTTTTATTCACCAAACCAAGTACGTCGGAGACATCTTGAGCCGGTTCCAGATGTCCGATTCGAAGCCAATTTCTACTCCTCTTCCGCAGAATCACGGGATTACTCCGGATGAAGAAGGGGATGCTGTGGATTCTTCACTTTATCGTGCTATGATTGGATCGTTAATGTATCTCACCGCATCAAGACCCGACATTATGTATCCAACTTGTCTTCTCGCTAGGTACCAAGCGAATCCGAAGGTCTCTCACTATGCTGCTGTCAAAAGGATTTTTCGTTATCTGAAGGGTTGCCCTGACACCGGGTTATGGTACCCTAAGGATGATAACTTCGATCTCAAGGCTTACAATGATTTTGATTTCGGCGGCTGCAAGAAAGATGGCAAATCAACTACAGCAGGATGTCAGTTCTTAGGCAATCGCCTAGTCACTTGGCAATGCAAGAAGCAGACATGTGTGGCTACGTCTACATGTGAAGCGGAATACATTGCTGCATCTAGTTGCTGCTCCCAGGTTCTATGGATCCAACAACAGATGCGGGACTACGGTTTTGAATTCCTAACTACTCCTATTTATGTTGATAATGAAGCTGCTTTACAGATCACTAGAAATCCTGTACAGCACTCAAAAACGAAGCACATCGATATTAAATATCACTTCATACGTGATTGCTTTGAAAAGAGACTTATCGATGTGGTTCATATTCATACCGACCACCAACGTGCCGACCTTTTTACCAAAGCATTTGATAAATCAAGATTTGATTATTTACTTTTGGTAAACGGCATTAAGGTGAAGCAAGAGTAACCGACATCAGGAAATCGTTTTTGTAAATATTTTTCTAAAAACCAAAAATCCAAAAATATTTTCATTTTACTTTATTTTTGAATTTTAGGGGGAGAAAGTTTCAAGAAAAATACAAAAACATTGAAAAACCACAAAAATACAAAAATATGTCTTTAATTTATTTACTTTCTGCATTTAAGGGGGAGAAAATTCAGAAAAACACAAAAACAATAGAAAAACAAAAAATGAGTTTCTTGGTAATATAAGAGAAAGTGATATTACATCAGAGGTCGGTTGAAACATGTTTCCAGAAATCAAAAGAAAAAGAAAATGATAAGTAGCTCTACTAATGATGTACCGGTAGACTCACGATCATTTTAAAATATGCAGGAGATATAAACATAACAGACTGAAAACCGCGTGGGAACCGCTCATTGGCATATGGTCTTGGTACCGAAATTTCGTTTGATAGATTGCCAAGGTTCTGAGATATTCGGGGTTTATGCTGTTTATCATCTGGGTGTCATGGTTGTTTCTATAAAAGACAAAGTCTAAGTTCTTCCATGATACCATACATACGTGTACATAATTCATACTGCATTCGACCTAAATAAGTGATAAACAATCACATGTCCATTCAAAATAAGTGATAATATATCACATTTATCCGGGAGTCAAGTTCGTCTCTCTGCTGTACGGAAGTACTGACCTGTTCACGGACTTGCTCCTGTGCCCTCATGCATTGAAACTCAAGTTCCTCATCAATAAGTGATTCTATCATATAGGGCTTGTTTTCAAATTCAAATAAGTGACTTGTTCACATTGTATATATATACGTTAAAAACGGATGATAAATGGTATACTCCCTAGTATGATGAATCTCGTGCATACCTTGATACGGGAATGTGTCGTGAGTGGATGAACACCGGTCGGTAAGTATAAATCATACCTTAAATGTATCTCATTGTATGATGATTACACTTGATTGTTGAGTTTAAGTGGATAACAATATCGGTAATTGTGGTAGAATACTTATCCGCTTCTGTAAAAGAATTTAAAAGGAAATGTGTTTTGACAAAAGACCGCAAGCTGATATGATTCTCTTCGCCAGAAACTCGCAAAAATATTGTTGTGTTTGTACATATTTATTTACTGCTTTATTTTTAAACAGTTTTTGTCGTTTGGTGCATATCAGCACGACATTAGCGGTGATGTCGTTTGATAACATTCAAAGGATATTAAAATTGTTGCCTTTCATTTTATCAAACCTCAAAATCCAAAAAGATTTTCAATTTAATATTATTTTTGATTAACTGATGTTGGTGCTCGATCCGATACCTGACAAGCCGATATACTTCATAAAACTAACTTTTGCAGAACTTCATAACGGATAACTTTTCAAAATGGTCATTTCTGAAAACCTCCAAAATTTGAAGGGTTTAAATTGAAAAATTCCCAAAAATCCAAAGTGTTGGTGGAAATCTGATCCTTCGAGGAAGCAATGGCCCTCGAAAGATCAGATGGTCAAGAAAGTCAACGAAAGTCAATCATCTTAGTCGAAA
This sequence comes from Helianthus annuus, assembly GCF_002127325.2. NCBI lineage: Eukaryota > Viridiplantae > Streptophyta > Magnoliopsida > Asterales > Asteraceae > Helianthus > Helianthus annuus. The sequence continues at coordinate 108,658,477 of NC_035445.2, read as the reverse complement.
GATGATTTGGTCAACGAAGGATTTGACCAAATTCATCCTTCGAGCTGATCAGATTTTTTGAAAGATGGTTTAGATCGAAAGATACCTTTCGAAGGATAACAACAAATATCTGGTATCCTTCGATCCAGATCTTTCAAATATCTGGATCCTTCGAGCCAAATAGGGATCTTTCAAACCAAAGGTCATCCTTCGAGACATCTTTACATCTTTCGAATGGTTTTGGGTCCTTCGAGACGGTTGGACTTTCGAGGTCATAGTATAAAAGGTCATCTTCTTCATTTGTTCACTTATCAGTTTCAAAAATTTCATCACAAACCCTCTCATCCTCTCGAACCTCTGCCAAAATTTTTCTAAAACCTGTTGATATCAGGATTTCTTTAGCAAACAACGGTAGGATAACTATGTTTTTCCTATCAAACATTAACTCAAACAACAACTTTATAAAATCATCATTGATCATGTTTATTAATCTTCCTTGTTCACAATTTCATTGTATGTAAATCATGGATAAAGTTAGTATATAAACAATGTGTTAATGATTGAAAGCAGTGTTAGGTTGTTGATGATGATCAGTTTGTTCGGAAATGATTAAATCATGGTGTCTAGGGTTTTGGATTGGATAAACAGAGCATGGTTGGTTTTGGGGTGTGGTTGTTATCCGGGTTGGATTAATGTTCAGTTTGATCTAAAATGTTGACGTTTAAATGGTTTTTAATGTTGTTGTTGTTGTCTTTATTGTTCAAAACATACTTGAAAAACCACTCAAAACTATCACCGGAAATAACTTAACCACCCCATCGGAAAACTCGCCGTTGAACAGTTGCCGGTAATCAAAACGAAAGATGATGACTCATCACCTCGATAGATGTGCTGAACAACATCCTTCGAGTTGAGTCTCGAAAGATGTTAGATATCTCGAAGGATCATCCTTCGATTGATCAATCCTTCGAATGATCAAGATATCTTTCAAAATTCTTGATTATTCGAAAGATGATCCTTCGATAAGGTTGTCATCCTTCAAGAAAAGTGACATCTTTCGAGCTGACTATCATCCTTCGAACAGATTGCCATCCTTCGTGCCATAATTCAATCCTTCGATGGATAATTTGGATCCTTCGAAAAGTTCAACACTTAGAATTTTTCCAAGAAATTGAAAATTTTCTAAGTGTGGAATTCCTTGTTGACTGTTTGACTTTTTCTTATTACGTGTCTATGTTTGATGAACAGAAATGGCACCAAAAGTAGCGAAAAAGGAACGGGCCAAGCCAACAAAGAAGGAGAAACCGGAAGTTGAATCTATGTCTGAATCTAGACATAACATGGCTGCGTATTTACAACCGGAAGGCAGTATCAGTCTGGAGTTTACTGGAATCATGGAGTATCTTCATAGGGCGCGTATCAATTATGCTATCACGACACAGCACATTGCCTATCAGTCGCACATCAAGGCGTTTTGGAGTTCAGCTGTGATTGAAACGGTAGAGAATAAGGAAGTGATCAGGGCATCAGTTGCTGAAAAACCCGTGGTTATTACAGAAAACACTATCAGAGAACATCTACGGCTTGGAGATCAACCGGAAGATCCTACTTCTATAGATTTACAATGTCAGCGGGGGTTACTGATGAGGCTGCGGTACAGCGACGACGTTCTTGCCAATCAGATCAACAAGAAGTATATGCCGCTTCGATACAAGCTCTTGTTGCATATCCTTATTCATTGCCTGAGTAACAAGCGTTCTGGATATGATCTGTCACCAATCGATTTGACTGGATTGTTTACGGCTCTGATTCTGAACAAGCCGTTCAACATATCCCGCTATATCTTCGACAATCTGAAGGAAAACGCTCGAAGGCCACTCCCATCAGCAACACAGCGAACATCTACCAAATTCTGGCTATATCCCAGATTTCTGCAGATGATGATTGATGATCAGATTCCTGATCTTCCAAAGGCTGAAGCAGATGTTCTACCTGTTAATCCAATGAATGAGCGTACTCTGCTGATATTCAAGTCTATGGCCGCCTATAAGGAATCGGACCCAATTAGGAAACTTATTGGTCATCTTGATATTCCCGATTACGAGGCACCGCAGAACAACAGATGGCGTTGAGACGCGAGCGATTCTGATAATGAAGAGCCAAAGTTAATCGCTTTGGCTGATACGCAGCTCGGGGCTAAACATGGAATCAAAGCAACAAGGAAGTCTGCTGGCAGTTCTAGTGCTGCAACACGTGTTGAGGTTGATGTCAATGTTGCTGCAGAAGACGTTCAGGGATTGTTTGTAGATCCTGATGCTAGTATTGGTCCAGGTGGTGATGGTGGTACTGTGGTTGTTGAAACAGGTGGTAGTGCAGGTGGTGCTGGTGGTGTTGCTAGTCAGTCTGGTACTGTTGCGACTGACAAGGGTAAAGGCAAGATAGATCAGGCTAGGAAGCTAGTTGATGAAAGCAGCTCATCTTCTGAAGAGGAAGGAGGTTCTGGTGATGGTGGTTCATCGTCTGAGGATGATAATCCTCCTCTAGGGATGAAGAAGGTCTTTGATAGTCGTGGGAATCCCCGGTTTAAGCGAATAAAGAAGACAGGTAGAACTGGAGAATCTGACCAGGATGAGGATTATACGCTTACTTCTCCGGGTTTTCTTAAGAAGAGGAAGGCAAAAAGGCAGGATGTTCGTTCATCAAAGAAAGCTGCTGGTGATTCCTCTATTCCAGTTTCTGTTCAGCCTTCATCTGCTCCTGAGCAACAGCTTCCTCCTGTTAGTGATCAACTGACTGAAAAAGAGACGTTGGAGCTAATGTCTTCTCCTCAGAGGTCCTCTGGGACGCGCATGGTGACTGTTGATCAACAGCCGCCTGCAACTCCCGCCTCAGGTACACATGCCCGACCTTCTCTCGTTATATCTGGTCCTACAGGTGCTTCGGGTCAGGCTGGTCAGTCTGGCTCCTCAGGACCTGAACCGTCGCGACCGACTCTGGCAGAGACTTTGTCTGGTTTATCTGAATCTGAAAAGATTCAATTCCTGATTGAACAAATGAGTGAATTGGGTTCCATAGTTGGTCGGCACACAAGAACAATTGAAGAATATTGTGTCCAGCGAAAACAGGATGTAATGGCACACAACCAGCTGTGTTCAATTGTTGAAGCTCAGAATATCAAGATCAAGGAACAGGCCGAAGAAATTGAAAGGTTAAAAGAGGCAAACAGGGCACGAGATAGGGAAGTCGAAATTATGAAAAGGCATAGTACTAATTTGGAGACTCAGGCGAAAGCGTTGAGGGAGAAGGTAAGTAGTCGTGATGATAGACTGATGGAAGCCTTCAAACCCATGTATGCAAACTTCAATAAGATTCATTCCAAGGTTGGTACATTGTGGAGTGAAAGGTGCAGTACCTTAGGGATAGTTCCCTCAAGGCGTGAGGATGATAAAGATGATGATGCAGCTAATCCAGATCAAACAACTGCCTCAGGTTCCGGTGCAACTGCATCCGGTGCTGCAGGTGGATCTGGTACACCTCAAGACACTCCTTCTGCTCCTCCAACAGCTACCACTGGCCCATCAGAACAGACAGAAACACTGGAAACGTCTACAGGGCCTGAACATATTAGCCTGGAACCAGAAACATTTGCAGATCTCCCTGAATCCTCAGGTTCTCAGAAGTATCATCCTGTCACGGGTGAATTGCTAGAAGAGGGAGAGTTTATTTCTGAAATGTCTGATGAACAAATACTGATCTTGACTGATTTGGATGAAGTTGCTGTGTGTATGATTGATGCTACTCCGATGGTACAGGATCAAACTGATTTCTCTACAATTGAAGAAATCTTCATCAGTTCGGATCCTGAACGTCCTGTATATGTTGGAAAGGACAATGCGGAGATGAATGCTCTGGATGATGATTTTGTGGCTGAAAAGACTGCAGAGTTTGCCAATCTTTCTTCTGATTCGCCATCAGCTCGAGAAAACCGTGAGAAAACTGTGAATGAATGGCGAGCGGATTTCCTTGCTAGGAATCCTCCTCCGCTCGCTCCGTTGGATCAGGTTAACTATATGAGTTTGGAGAAGAATCGGGCTCGGGGTCGCATTATTAGTTGGATGTTCGTCAAAGAACTTCACTGCATGGTCGTGAAAAGAGAAAATGGTCTTCAGTATTTCAGAACTCTTCTCAGTATTCTCACACTTCCATACTATGATGTTGCAGTGTTAGCTCAACTAGATGTCATCAATCGAGACGAAGAAAAGATGGTGGATCTGTTCGCTAAGAAAATCAGGTTGGAAAGGAGATTGGGTTGGAAGGATCCTCTGTACAAGCCACAGTTTCCCAGATACGAGCATATTAGGTTTACACTTGATCCAGAGACAAACACAGCTCGCTATCGTTTGGTGTATGATCCTCCCAAGGTGATGAAGAAGATACCCTTACTAAAGATGAAGACCGACTTTCTTGGAAATTTTCGTTGCTGGGTCTATGACGCGGATACTGGTGAAGCCGTGATCCTATTCAGAGATAATCAGGAGAATTTTAGAATAATAGATCCGATGTGGATTACTAACATGTCCAGATCGGATATTATTGTTCTGAAGGATCATGAGATAAACTACCTGGTTCGGGATCGAGATCAAGCTATGAAGTTTCAGAAGATGGCCTTGTACTGCTTCAATCTGCTGGTCAACGCAGGAAGTGCATGGTCATCACATCATTTGACAGTGGAAAGGACGTCAGAGACTTAAGACACGAAGACCGAGACAAAGCTACAGCCAAGGGGGAGTTTGTTAGTGCACTTGTGTCTGTACTTTGTCTGTATTTTGTAATGTATAAAACGATGTCTTTTGTCTGTTGTGTTTACGTCTTTTGTTATGTTTGTTTATGTGTTGGAATGTATGTTTGACCAAGTCAACCATCCTCCTGGTTTGACTTGGCCAAACAGTCAACACTTAGTGTGAAAGATTGTTATGTTTCGAAGGATGTCATCGAAGGATGTTATGTATCCTTCGATGACCTCGAAAGACATCTTTCGATGGATACTTATGGACCTCGAAGGATATATCATCCTTCGAGGTATGTATGGATCCTTCGGAGTCTTTCGATGGACATTCTGGTCGATAGATGATCCTTCGACCAGAACTCCTTATCCTTCATGCATGTCTTCTGTTATGGGTATATATATCCCATGTAGGTTTCACTTCACATAAAGTCATTCGGAGACACTTAGAAAGATATTGAGAGCATTGTGAGTGAACCCAAGGTCTTGTAAGAGAGCATTTCAGTTTGGTCAAGGGCTGTAACTGTGTCCACTGAAATACAAGAGAAAACTTTGATATATTGCGTGTCTACTCTTTCTCTTTGTAATCTTTGCTTTCATCTAAACTATCGGTTTGCACTCTAGCTTGGATTCCGCATTTGCTAGAGTGTTAAACATAACAAGGATTAGGTTTATCCTCAACCTCCGAGGGACCTACACTAATGACGTGATTCTATTGAATAATATGTCGTGTACAAAGCCGTGAATCACGTGGAGAGACTTTCTCTCTCTAGACTTTCTCTCTCTACAATTAGATCTCTAAATCTCCAAAATGAGCAAAAAGTCTTAAACTTTTCAACTAAAGCTCCTATTTATAGGCACATGGTTATAATGAGAAATCTCATTATTTACAAAATTGCCACCTTGCCTTTACTAACTAGTAACATCATCAAGTCTTGCATTCTTTGGTTTCTACTACGATTTTGATTGAAGGAGGCGATAGACACTTAATGCACTAACACCACTAGAGCTAGTAGTAAGCTTCGAAAACTCTATTTTACTTTATGTTAGTGTTATGTACAAGTTACACTTTCAAAGAAACTAAACTTTTAAGTATGAAGACATAAAGATCTAACATAATCTAAAGAAAAACAAATCTTTTTGGTGATATTTGATGTATGCGATGAAGTTATTGTTATTGAATCTTGTGTGTATGTGTAGATCTATGATGTTAAAGCTTGTTAGAAGCTTGGATCTAACAAGTTTAAGCATGGATCTTGAAAGATCCATGGTTAAACTTAAAGATGAACTTGAAAAGCCTTTATGTAAACTTAAAGAATGATTTTCAAGCATGTTCTTGTGTTCTTGAAGAAACTAAGTCTATGTAAGACTAACTTATGAGACTAGACATCATAAAAAGTTTGTAAAAAGTTCATCAAGAAACTTATTTTTGAAAGATTCAAGTATGTAAAGCATGGATCTTGAAAGATCCATGATGAAACTTGATGATGGACATAAAGATCTTTTAAATGAACATAAAAATGGTTTTAGAATATGTTTTTCAGTATTTTAAAACCCTAAAACTTGTAAATGGTTTACTTAGTAAAATAAAGTTTCACACAAAATTTGTAGAAATTAAACAAGAACACTTATTTTTTGAAAGATCGTTGTATGTAAAGTGTAGATGTAAAAGACTACACATTTTTAACAAAAATCAAGTTCATCATAAGGTTTTTCATGGTGAATTTAGTGTATGTTGTTTATGAAATTTGTTGGAAATTGATTTTGGATGATGAAAAGAAAATAAACACATGTTTTAAAAACATGGGAAACCTCCATTTTTAGAGTTAGAAAAATATAAGTTTTGGTGAAACTTATTACCCAAAAATTCACCTAAAAATATTTACAAAGGGTTTTCTAATTTTTATACAAAAATTACAAGTAAGAAATAAGGATTTCTTCAAGTATAAAAACAATATTAAGTATGTATATTTTTAGGGAAATATATATATATTTAGTGGTCACAAGATTATGTGCTAAGTGTATATTATGTGTATTATATGTATTAGTGATGTTAGGAACTTGAAAAATACATTAAATACTCCGAAGGAGTATACTACAAAAATATGCATACAAATACTTAAGAAATACACAATGGTACAAGTATACAAACTTACATATAAAAATGATACATGAACAAATACAACATATATATCAACACACATATATTTTGTAACAACCCAAATATAAAAAAATCTATTTTTAGTCGGAAAGGTATACAGTATACTTTCTGAAATACTTGTAGAAATAATAATATAATTATTATTTTATATGGAAGATTATATTTTTATATAACTTGAAACGGTAATAAACTTATGTATCAAAAGTATAATAAGCAAAGTGTTAGTTTGGGCTTGAAGTATTATTGTTAAAACATGAAGGGGTTTAATGGAATGTTAGAGAAACTTGATTCAATGGTTTTGAAACCCCTGCATAAACCACGTTCACACACACACACCGCACTATCCTAGTGTGTGTTGGAGGATTGGGTGACGATCAAGCAAGAATAGTTTTGGATTGTGATCCATCCTAGATTGAAGTGCCAAGATGATTGATTTTGAAGCCAAGAATCATTACCAAGCTAAGAAGGTTCTCTTGGTAAGCAAGTTTTAACTAAACCCTAGTTTGAGCATGGAAATTGGGGTTTTTGTGTTTTCTTCATTTCCTTTTTCTATAATTCGAAATTTATATCTAAATGAGGCTACAAAATAAGTTAAATCATAACTTGTGTTAATCCTTGTATGGAGAAGGTTAGAAGTTCTTTAAACGTGTATTTATGCAAACTAAAGAACTTATGCCTACAAGGTGTGTTAGTGCACTACATCTGTCGACTTCGTCTTGTATCGAGTCTTAGTTTTAGATTGTTAGATCAGGGCATGTTTTATGAGAAAATAGGATAGCATATAGGTTTAACCTGGTAGGTCCGCTTATGTGTCACTAGGAGGTCCGCTTATTTGTCAGGTCCGCTTATGTGTCAGGTCCGCTTATGTGTCCATGTACCTTGGAGGGAACCTCAACACCTATAAATAGGTGCACATAAGCGAACCACGTAGGACCAAGTCTTGTAACTCGTACCGAAGTGCTGCCGGATCGAGAATTGGATGTAAACTGTCATTATTCAATACAGAAAGGTGTTTAAAGTGATTTGCAAGCTGTTTCTACGTTGATTACTTGTTTTCCGCACCTGTAATTGACGAAAACTCCTCTGAACGACTCGTTCGGGTCGAAACTCGATCCTACAAGTGGTATCAGAGCTACAGGAGGAGGAGTTCTATAGAAATTTGCTGGATTTCATCTAAAATTCTTACTTCTACACCTTCTTTCTTCATCAGAACGAGATTTAATGGTCGGAATCTGCTCAAAATTTCACAGATTGTAGATAATTGATCATAGATAAACCCTTGAAAATTTGACACTGAAATTCGGACTAAAAATGGGTCAAATTAGTCTCCGAATAGGTTTCGCTTTTTCGAACAAATTGTAGTTCCGCTCTTGTGAACATTCAAGTCCGCTTATTTGACCAATCATGTTCGCTTATTTGGACATATTTTGAGAAGATCCGCTCCAAAGATCAATCAAGTCCGCTTACCTGAACAATCAAGTCCGCTTATCTGAACAATCAAGTCCGCTTATCTGAACAATCAAGTCCGCTTATCTGAACAATCAAGTCCGCTTATCTGAACAATCAAGTCTGCTTATCTGAACAATCAAGTCCGCTTATCTGAACAATCAAGTCCGCTTATTTGAACATCAGGAGTTCCATTTATTTGAACATCAGGAGTTCCGCTTATTTGAACATCAGGAGTTCCACTTATTTGAACATCAGGAGTTCCACTTATTTGAACATCAGGAGTTCCACTTATTTGAACATCAGGAGTTCCACTTATTTGAACATCAGGAGTTCCACTTATTTGAACATCAGGGAGTTCCACTTATTTGAACATCAGGAGTTCCACTTATTTGAACATCAGGGTTCCATTTATTTGAACATCAAGGTTCCATTATTGTGAACATCAGGATTTCGTTTATTTGTCACTAATCTTGAAAAACGTGCTAAGTCAAGATGGATTCAGAATTTTACAATGCGTTTGCTACAACTCCTACTACTCCATCCGACATTGCTAAGAACATGACAATGGAGAATGAAACCGGAACAATGCAAAAACCCCCGAAACTTATGGGAATTGAAGATTATCACGGGTGGACGAAAAGGTTTGAGAATTGGGTGCAGGCGAATCATTTAAAAGCTTGGGAGAGCATTGAAACTGAATATGAGAGGCCAAAGAATACAATGGGACTTGATAAAATCATTTCTGAATTCACTGATCAAGAGAGGGAAAGTTATAAAGGAGAGAAAATGATGATCAATCTGTTACAACAAGCGGTGAAAGAGGATATATTTGTGTTACTTCAACATGATGATAATGCTCATTCTATCTGGGAAGCTCTCAAAAAGAAGTTTGAGGGAAGTACTGAGATGCTACAGAGTAAAGTAGCTTTATTAAAGAAAGAATTTGAATTGTTTACGTGCATGCCTGGTGAAACGACAAAGACTCTCATTGAGAGATATTGTCATCTTGTACGTACTATGTCACAGCTGAAGATAACCAAAACTCCGGCAGAATGGGTTGAAAAGCTTGCTGATGCATTACCACAAAAGGAATGGGGTACATATCTGATGATACTGAAAAATTCCGGACAGTTTAGCAGGTTATCAATTGCACAGTTTATTGAGAAGCTGGAGGCACAGGATCTTGAGCAGCAGAAAATTGCTAGAATGAACAGTTCTACTCATCAACAAGATATTAAATTGTATTACAAAGGGAATGTTCAAACTGCTGAAGCCCGTCCAAAGATACAAACTGCATTTAGTGCTGGAAATCAATCTGAACCAAGCAGTCAAGGATCTGTCAATACTAATGGGTTCTCAACGGTAAATCCTCCAAGTGCTCAAAGTACATCAGTTGGAAATGGTCATCTGTTACAATGCAGTGTGGCTCTACATCTTCAAAACGGACATAATTATACTGAAGAAATTGTAAAGAGTCATATGGGGTTATTGGTCACTGCATTAGAATCTTATGAAGGGTTGATTGCCGGTAGAATTGGCAATCCAATGCTCACTAAAGAAGATTATGACCAGATCGATGCAGAGGAACTAGAATTGATGGACATCAAGTGGGCCTTGGCGAGTGTCTTGAGGAGAGCTGAAAAGTTTAGATTGATTACAGGGAGAACTGATTTCTTGGATGCAAACCTTTCTAACTTAGGATTTGATAAATCTAAAGTTGTTTGTTTTCGTTGCAGGGAGAAAGGTCACTTTAAAAGAGAATGCAAAAATCAGCACCCAAGAGGAGAAAAAGATTCATTTGGAAAAGATGATTACTATAAGAAGTCAATTTATCAACAAATCACTTATCAACCAAATCAACAAAAGGCAGCTCAAACAGCACATGGTCAAATAATCGAAGATGCAAACAGGAAGGCTTACTATGGCATCGTTGATCAAGATGATGCGAAAATGGCTAAAGGTTTTAGCTGGGACAAGTTTATTCCAGCTGATTCAAATGTTCATGCATTTATTACTCAGATTATTAAAAAGCCAGAAATGTTGAAAGAATGGATGGAAGTGTTATCAGATGAAGAGAGAAGTGAAAATGAAGAATCTGTTTCATCTGAAAACAGTTCAGCAGAAACAAGTTATAGTGATGAAGAAATTGAACAGATTAATATTGGAAAAACTCACTTATCTTCTGATAGTTTTGAATTTTATTTTGCAGAAAAACTGAAGAAACTAAAAGAGAAGAAAACTGCAAAAGAATTGAAAAATGTCAAAGTGATTGAGAAGATTATGGAAGTTGAAAAAGTTGTGGAGGTTGAGAAGATCGTTGAAATCACAAAACCTTGTCTTACATGTTTAGAGTCTTGTAAACAATGTATAGAAAAAGATGAGAGGTTTAGTGAGTTAGAAAAGTTGAAAGAAAAGTTGTTGTTTGATGTTAAGAATCTGAAAAAGTCATATGATGTATTGAATAGACATGTGAATGGTCTGGAGAAGACTAACTCAGAAAGAGAAAAAGCTTTGAAGATGCTAAATGCAACAATGATGACAAAGCAGAAAGAGATCAACATGTACATAGAAGAATGTGCAAAAAGGAAGAAAGAGTTAGAGAATGAAGCAGCTGAGAATGAAAGAATCAGAAGATTGCTGCAGAGTTACAAAGGTTGTGATTACATAATCGATAGAATTTATCCAACAGTTGAAGGTTTTGAAGCATTTAAAGGTGAACTGTGACAACTGTGTCACCGCGACCATCAAACAAATACAAGCCAATGAAATATTGTATTCATACTTGGGATCTTGTATAAATATGTGTATCTTTTGCACATATCAATTCTTGTTCAATTTCAAATTCTACATCACTTTCTGGAGAATTATACGTAAACTGGTGCGTAAACGTACTCAGTTTAATGCGACAAATACTCCGGAACATCAACATATACTTAACATACCTTAAATAACCTTTACATAACTTAGAAATAAGTTTTGAAGGCTTTGGTATGGCAAAAACAAGTTAATTCGCTTACAGGGACTAAACTTGACAAACTGCGAAAGTATGCCAATTTGAACTGTAACGAACATTCCGGAACATGTCCATAAGTTAAACATACCATAAATATCCTTTACATAGCTTAGAAATAGGCTTTGAGGGGTTTGGTATGCTAAAATAAACTTTTGGGTCATTCAGGGACTAAAAGTGTCAAAAAGTGCACAAGTTTGCACTTTCACGCAAAACTTACGTTCTGAATACATCCGGACATCCAAAAATTTATGTAAACATCCTTATATTATGCCTTAGTGTATGGCATGAGAAAAATCCATTCGTCACGCAATTTGGATCGTCTTTCGCGCTTATGCGCATTCCGTCGTAATTAACCGAACATCGCGACCGTACGACCAAACGAACCGACATCCGAGATATTTTTGAGCACATTTTAAGTTCCCTATACTTTAACTTCATTTTAGAGCTTTGAAATGTGGTTAACGGGGCTTAAACATGTCAAAAATGCATCAAATACCAAGTTTTGGCACAACAGGGACCAAAACTTTAAATCTGCCAAATTAGGGGCTTACGGACCGTAAGCCAAAACCCATACGGTCCGTAAGGCCTCCCAGAACAGCAGATTCATTGAACCCAGCAGTTGCCTCTTCATGTGGTGAAAGGTCACACTTGCACTTGCCTCTTCAGGCCAATTAGGGGCAAAACTGATATACCATTAATGTTGCAACAAGTGTACGCACTAGATCAAAGCACGTTAATCGATAAACGATCCTAACGGTTATGCTTTTCCTATAAATACCCCCCCCATTGGTGTTAAAACCCACAAGAATCTGATCTAAAACTCTAAGTTGGAGCCATTGCTTCATACCTGAGTTCCTTGGATCGAGATTAGCATTCGGGGACCCTCTGTAAGTGTTCCTTCGTTGTTTTGTCGCTTTTCGAGTCCGAAAGTCGAACTATGTTTGACTTTCTACATTGACCAGTTTATGGTCGATGCGAAGTTCGTTGGAACCTCATAACGTGAGCGTGATCACGATGGTTATAGTCCGTAGTGACTATACCTACTGATCACCACGTTATCTAGGCTCAGTGACGAGTCGTAGTTTCGGCCAAAATATGCATTCTTGCATATTTTGTAACCAAACTACTCGTGAGTATCAAAGCCGTTTGTTTTGGTGCCAAACCTGTTTTCTAAACTTAGTTAAGCATGTCCTAACATGCTTAGCTCATCACTTTTAGTTTAGTGCATATATAGGGTCGTAAGGTAAGCGATCTAAACCATCGCTTATACTTTCGAACCCGACCCATTTGATCGATCATTAGGATCCGACCAAACACATTAGGTAACCATAGCTGTGACCTTCTGAGGTTATACCTTGTGGTCACGATGTTAGGCGTTCCAAACGCGTTCTACGCGAACGACGCATTAAGGTAGCATAAGCTACCTAAACGGGTCGTAAAGGCTCGCCAGCACTTAGGTTAGGTTTCATTTTAGTATGTAGGCTTTGTTAAACCATATTACACGAGTCTCCATACTCGTTTGGTTTACGAACCCGCATACTATCTGATCCTTCCGATTTTGGTCCGGTATATTAATATAGCTACCTATTAGGTGCCGTTTGATATCCCGTGATCTCTAGCATTATTTGATTATTATACAAGGAATTCAAAGCAATCTCAGGTGAGTACATTGAACCCCTCTTTTACTGTTTTCCAAACTATTTTGGGGGTGAAACACATGTGCCTACTTGTTACTTTCATGCTTTCCGGTTTTCACATCATATACTTGCTATGTTCGATAGTACATATATAGTACATGATTGTGTGCATACTTAGCACATCACTTTACAATACATTGTGTTTATGCTATGTATGTCCATTGTGTGCATACTTAGCACATCACTTTACAATACATTTCATGCTAAGTATGCCCATTGTGTGCGTACTTAGTACATTGTTTTACACACATTTCATGCTATGTATGCCCATTGTGTGCGTACTTAGTACATTGTTGTACATTACATTTCATGCTATGTATGCCCATTGTGTGCGTACTTAGTACATTGCTTTACATTACATGCTATGTATGCCCATTGTGTGCATACTTAATACATGGTTTTACATTGCATTTCTGTTGCATATGCTCATCCAGCATATGAACACATTATGCTACATTTTGAACCGTTGTAACCATTTGACTATGTGAACCGTCTTAACCCTTCGATTATATGAACCGTTTGTAACCATTGAACCGTGTAAACCAGTTGTATCCATTGACATGATTTACATTTGACAATAGACATTTGACTATACATAAACATTTCCACAATTGTTAAACATTTCATCTTGATGGTTTGGTTTGAGTAAGTGATTAAGTAACGAGGCGTGTGTAATATGATACAAGCATGGTGGATACGCCGCTGGTACTTCCTATATATAAGTGTTTGTATGGTATTACATATCGTTGCGTTATTTGAATCATTTCGATTTGAGACATATGACATTTTATACAAATAACACACTTTTCACGAGACATTGTTTTACAAACGACTTATCTTATACAAACACATTTTACATGGTTATCCATTTAACCATACAGTGTCCTCTTAATTATACATATCATCTGATCTTACCGTTTTTCAAATGATTTACAAGACAAAGCAAAATACAAGGTTCATGACCAAACATTTTCTCAAACATAAGTCATGAATTCCGTTTTCACAAAACCAATGTATCTCACAGGCATTTTTATGCTGACGTACCTATTTTCACATGTGTTTTCAGGAGATGATGGATAGGATTTATCAAGTCATACTTAGGCGGACCTGTGCCTTAGTGACTTAAAACGAGACAAGAACTAGTTAAATTCATGTTATGTACTCTTTGGTTCTTGTTTAAACAATGTACACTTTCATATTTGATTAATAAAACGAAACTTCATTTGCCATGGACTTGAAACAATAAATTCTGTTACAACACTCCCCGATGTTTCCGCCATGATTTGTATGTTCTTCGTGGTCGGGGTGTGACATGAACATCCAAAGAAGAGAAAGGATACTGGTAAGAAACCGTGTGTTAGCTATAACAAGTCTCCGCCTCCGATTTGGGAAGGGTACTCGCCTAGAAAACCTAACGAGGAAGAACTAAAAAAGGCGGTCAATATAAAGTTAGCGTCTGAGTCAACCGATGAATTACCCGAAAATATTGACGTTACATTCACAGCATCTGATACAGATCATGAGTCCGATTTAATTAAAAGAGTGGTCGATCAGGTGTTAGATAAGGATGAGGAGTCAGAGTTAAAGTCCGAGTCCGACAGTTCATGTCAGTCAGTCGGGAGTTCAAGTTTGTTCGAACAGAGTTCAAAATCGTCAGGAAAACGGGTTTACAGTAAAGAGTTTTTGTTGTCAAAATCTAATTTGAATGATGAAACATTTGAAGTTGTATATACTTTGAATGATTCTGACAAATTATATTTTGATAAAGAGTTTCCAATAAGAGGTGTTAAACCAGAAATGATCAAAAAGGTTCTCAAATTAAAAGAAATTAATTTTTCTAAAATAAAAGATGAAAATCTTAAAGTAAAACCTAAACCTTACACCTCAAGAGTACAACAACGTTTAAACAAGAAAAAGGGTTACAATTATGGTTCTGGTTTTCAAAAGAAACCAAACCAAAATCGTAGCTACAAAAAGAAAGGACTTGGTTTTATTCCACCAGAAAATTATAAAAATGAAAAATTTTCTAAAAATACAAAATTTGTTTCAGGACCATCTGCTGAAGAGGAAAAGAAGAGCTCATTCTGGAGACAATCAAATCAAGAATTTCTTGCTGAGAAAAAGAAGAATGAAGTTCAGAGAAAAGAAACCAGAACCTGTTTCCGATGCAATGAAGCTGGTCACATTGCATGGAACTGTCCGAAAGCGACAAACACAAACCAGGGAGTTTCTGGAAAACTGAAACAAGTTGTTGTTGATAAAACCGAACAACCAACTGAAAAATTTAAAGTTTTCAAAAATTCAACATTTGAAGTTGGTGAGTGTTCGAAGAGATTTTACAGGCGAAATGTAAAACTTGACAACCAAAAATGGGTTGTTAAGAAATCTGAGGTAAAATCTGGTGATGAATCTGATTCCACAAAATCAGAGGAGCCACACTTTGATGAGAGTGATGAAAACTCAGTTCCTTTAATGGATGATGAGAACTTTCCACTATTGAGGACTGAGAATTTTAAAAGAAAAGTTGGAAAGTCTGAAATCTCAAATCAGGATTATTTTGAAAAGGATAATTTTGATGTTGATAAAGCATTTAATGGGAAAGTAAAGAAGATTTTCGGGAAGATGGTCGATGGGAAGGTTAAAGGGGTAAAAGATTTTTATGCTAAAAAGAAAGCAACTTACTCCCCGACAAAATCTGAACTGAAATCACCCAAGGCTGGTCAGGCTTGGGTGGACATTTTTTTACTTGAAAAACCTGACTTGCCGGAGATCCCAAGTTTGTAATCGTGGATCAGGAATCGGCATCTTTTATGTTTAATAAGATTTTTTTGAAAATGCTTGAAATTGTTTAAATTTTACAGGTTGAATGACTACGCTGGAGCTTCCTGGTTGGTAAGTGCGAAGCAAGAATCGGCACTTTGATGGGTAAAATGTAGATGATTCATTCCTACAATTGGTATTGATTGGTTATACCTACAAGTGGTTATTCTTACAAGTGGTTTAGAGGTTGCTTGATTGCAAACAGTGAATCAAGAACAATAAGTTGTACTTGATTTACTACATTTGATAAAACTGACAAGATGATGAACCATATCCCCGTACTTAAACAAGTGGTAAACTTACAAGTGATAAAAACAAACTCATTTTCCGGAAAAATCATTTTGATTAAAACAAACTTAAGTGTTTTGAAATCTAAATGAGAAAATGGTTTGTGAAAGGGGGAGTTCAGATTGTTTATGCCTAGTGAATGGCGAATTGAGGCGATTTGATATCAGTTATCGTGTTTCTGTACAGTTTGTTTTGAATTTTTTTCAAGTGGGTCAAGAGCTTAGATAGTTTTCAAATTTCTTTAATGTGTTTGCATTTTAGGGGGAGTAGAAAATTTCAGAAAATCCAAAAACATTAGAAAATTTGAAAAAGCCAAAAACATGATAAAATTCAAAAATGAGTTTCGTTGTAAAGAGGAAATGATAGTACATTAGTGGACTTTCACAACATGCTAAAGAATTGGAAAGATAAAATGTGATAAACAATCTCACTACGGATATGCCAGTAGGTATTTACACATTTAGTAGATTGTAACGAGATATAAACCTAAAAATTCAAACTTGCTTATTCTGTGGGTAACAACATCTTGGATATATAGGTAACCCCTGAAATCTTGTTTGAAAGGTCCCTTATTCTGAGATACTAGGTCTTTATGCTCAGTGATATCTGGGGTATTATCCCGGGACTTCTGTTGTAGGGAAGTACTGACCTAGTCCCCGGATAATGCTTTCCGCAAATGCTTGAAACATAGCATCGCCCTCAGCAAGCTGATGAAACAATAAATTGATAGTCGTTGCTGTTGAAATCAAAAAGATCCTCTAAAGAGGACACACCGAAAAGTCGAAGCCGTCATCTCTCTGCGTATATGGAAGTATCGACCTGAGCTCTCACGGCCCTCGCATCTAACCCCTTTACAGATATCATTTGTGGTATACTCACCTGTAAGACTGAATATTGGGATCTAGATACGGGAGTATATTCAAGAAGTGGGACACACGTATAAGTTCAAGTTATTAAAACATTAACATCGTATCTCGGATCAATTGAACTTTGTGTGAAAATTTAAGTGGACAAATATACTGACAATCTAGGTGAATTGTTTAAAACTTAAAATGAAATGAAGCTTAACGGTGTTGGTGACTTGTCTCAAAAACTGATATGATTCTCTTACACGAACTCACAAAAATATTGTTTGTAAATATTTCTTTACTGCATTACATTTTCTTTATTTCAAAATCCAAAAAGATTTTCGGTGTGTTTTAGCATAAAGTTTCAAAAATTCAAAAAGATTTTTGACAACTGATATTGAAAAGCTGATTTTCAAAATTCTGAGTGCTAAACATGATGAGTATAATTTGAGGGGGAGTTAGTTTTAAAACTGATTATTTTTATCAAACCTTCAAATGGTTCATCAGATTGAAAAAATCATTTTGTTTGAGTTTTGAGAGTGAGTCTGAGTTAGTGCATGTGTTTATTTTGAAATATGTATGTAAGAGAAATTTACTTTGAGGTAGAGTTCTTGCAGGATAAAGATGTGCGAGGTTATTCGTTCCTGAGATCCGAGCTAGATGAGAGCCAGGTTCCAATACCTGAGGACTCTAATTAGAGATAGCCAGGCAATGATCTTGAGACATGAAGAGTCAGGATGATTGATATTGAGAAGCTGTTAGATGGAAAGCCAGACAACGATCCTAAAGCTGATGATGCTGATGAACTGAAGAAATGCCAGCATATCGCAAGGGGGAGTCTGAAGACTTGCAAGAAAAGATTGAGAGAGTAAAGCCCAGAGACAGATCAAGACTGAAGATGTGAAGACATGACATTCTCAAAGACTCGACACTGCGACTCGTCAACATCTGAGGGGGAGTCTGTTAGTGCACTACATCTGTATCGAGTCTTAGTTTTAGATTGTTAGATCAGGGCATGTTTTATGAGAAAATAGGATAGCATATAGGTTTAACCTGGTAGGTCCGCTTATATGTCACTAGGAGGTCCGCTTATTTGTCAGGTCCGCTTATGTGTCAGGTCCGCTTATGTGTCCATGTACCTTGGAGGGAACCTCAACACCTATAAATAGGTGCACATAAGCGAACCATGTAGGAACAAGTCTTGTAACTCATACCGAAGTGCTGCCGGATCGAGAATTGGATGTAAACTGTCATTATTCAATACAGAAAGGTGTTTAAAGTGATTTGCAAGCTGTTTCTACGTTGATTACTTGTTTTCCGCACCTGTAATTGACGAAAACTCCTCTGAACGACTCGTTCGGGTCGAAACTCGATCCTACAAGGTGTTTGTTGAAATGCCTCGAACCAAAGAAATAGTGATAAACTATGTGGTCTACTTTAATTACTTGTGATAAAATGGGGATTTAGTAAGCAAGTAAAAGTTGGAAACTTGACATCAAATAGTTGGTATGTGTCAAATGAGTTAAGAATGAATAAACGTGTTAGATTATATCTTGTGTTGAGAAGGAACATGATAAAAACACTACAATTTTATGTAGTTTATTTCTCTCAAAACAAAGTATTGGCGAGTTTACAAGTTTGATACATAGCATACGTATAAAATGATTGAAACAAATCCACATGATACACCTAGTTATCAAGATTTATTTAAATCTGGCATGTGAATAACAAGTCAACCCTCTGATTACCGCAAGTATAAATGAATGAATAACTTAACATGACCCCACGTTCACGGGCGGTGCGTTACTCCTATAGCGCTATACATGTTAAGGGGAGGCTCGTATGAAGTTATTGATAACTCACATAAGTATCACCTAGAAACACGAATCAAATATAACGTATTAGTATGCATGTATTGGATTGTTCATGTGATTGCATAAAAGTATAAATGATTGTGTAAGTTGAATAAGTAAACATATTGCACCCAAAAGTGTAAAATGAAAAAGGGTGTTCGATTATACTCACGGTTTGCGAAGGAATTTCCACTTAGTGAGTTTGACGAGTCTTGAGTTGTTGGAACACCGAAGTTACCAATTTTGGTTCTTGAACTTTTTGGATAAAGTTTAAAATCTTGGAGATTTGAGAGAGTTTGGAAGTAATTTGCAGGTGGTGCAAGTGTTTGGAAGATGTTAGAGTTGGTATTTGTAAGAGGGTCAAGTGGTTGGGGTTTAAATGAAGGTGGTTGGGGTTTAAATAAAGGTGGTTGGGAGTTAGGAGAGGTATTAAATGAGTTGGTTGGAGGTTAGAAGGTGGGTTTGGGTATTCAATGAGTTGGCTGGAGGTTACAACATTAAAGAAAGTGGTTGGGGGATGAAAAAGTTTTCATTTTTAGTCTTTGCACTTGTATTGTTGATTATTTTATGCAATAGAGGTGTATGCAGGTATGTTATAAGTATGATACATATATGAATGTGATTCCGAGAAAATATAATCTCGATATATATCTCGGTTTTAAATTAAAACGTGTATTTCGTGACTGATTACATATTATGCATGTATGATTAAACAAGGTTGATATAAAAATACGATTTCTATTATGATCAACGTCTCTAGATTACAAGGATTGAAATGAAGTATAAATACAAGTTTCTAAAAATAAAAATGTGAATACAACTTTATAAATATGGAAAGTATAGAAAATGCGGAGCGTTACAACATCCGTGTGGACTAACTTACATCCGCACGGATGTGTAGCTCCGTATGAATGTACTTTACAAACATCAAAATATAATGTAACATTTATAACCTATTACATGACACGACTCGAAGACGTAGGCAGCAGACATAGTGTATCACCAATCTCCCGCTTGGATGTTGCCACAGTCTCGACCGGTCTTCAAAATCTTTAATACCTTCAAAACTCTAATGTATGAAGAAATACTTCCTAGATCGTTGATGTTTCAGCTCATCATATGACATCAACATTTGATTTGTAGGAATACGATTCTTGAAGTTTCTTCATCATTCAATGTATCATCTTGCTCCCCCTCTCCTTCAGCTTCCTCTTCATTTTTATTATCCTTCATATAATCATTTTGAGCATCAGACTTCTCGGTTCATACGCTACCAATTTCTTTCAGATTTTAAACATTTTACCAGTTTTGACAACCCACTCAGTTAACCAATTCCAAGTTAATGACACCGGTTACCTTATTTGTCTACCAAGTCCAAGTTAATGACCTTGGTTGAAACTTTTGTGAACAAACTGATGTTTTTCTATCAATGTTAAGTTTCAAATTAATTAACTTGTAATCTTTTAATAATTTCAGATTAGCTCCCAAACCGTTGTTCTCCAGATTTTGTTCAGCAAACTTCGGATTTTGAAGATCAGTACTCCATCATCGACGGTCGAAAAATGAGATGAAATAAAATTGTTTTGAATTTTCCACATTTATGCTAAAATTCACTAAAAATCTTTTTGGTCTTCTAAAATGAAATAGCTATGTACAAACATATTTACATACATTTTTCTGAGTTTGTGTAAGAGGATCATATTAGTTTTTGAGACTTGACGCAAGCATGGTTGATTTAATTAAACTTTAAGTCTTAAACAAGTTCACTTAGACTGTCAGTTTTGTTTGTCCTTTTAATCCTCTACACAAAGTTCAATTGTTTCAAGATACGGTAGTTAGATGTCTTAGAACTTGACTTAATAGTGTTCCCCACCTCAGAATATACTCTCGTATCAAGATTCCTAGATTTCATCTTACAGGTGAATATACCTAATTGATATCTGTATTTGGGTTAATGCGAGCCCTTGAGAGCTCAGGTTAATACCACTGTACAGAAAAAGAGATGAAGGCTCGACTTAGAATGTGGTGTTCCAAATTTGGATTCTTTTGACTGCAATTGTCAGATCTTTCGATACATTCAATTTTGATGGTGTTTAGGGTTTTAAAGCAAAACTCACATGTATCCAATCTTTATCAATCAACCCATTTAATCTAAGCTCTTTATTACTTAATGGACAATCAAGAATTTTTTTAATCCTTCCTATATAAAACATACTTCCTATTATATCCTAACCTTATATATCAATCTAGTAATCAAATAATATTCAAGCAAAACATTAAAATAATTGGCCCTAAAACTGGGGTTGTCACATAATACGAGGCGTGTATAAAGAGATACTAAACTGTTGTATCTTCTTTCAGTGTTTTTTGGTGTTTGGTTTTTGTAAAGAGATACTAAATTGTTGTATCTTCTTTCAGTGTTTTTTGGTGTTTAGTTTTTAAAGACGCATGCACTAGTTTAATAATTCAGATTGATTCTTTGTTAAGTTGGGTGCCCTATCTGTTATTAGATTTTTGGTTAGGAAATTGAGAAAATGTTATTGAGTTATATCAATATATTGATATTAATAAAGTTTGTTGTTCTTCAAGGAGCTCGAAACACCATCCAACAAGATGTGCGGAATACATCTTGTAGTGTAGGAACAATAGTAATGATTAATAGAACAACAAATTGTAAATACAAATTGCACTTTATTGATATCAAAACAAGTTTCCAAATACACACTTAGAAACACACACTTAATATCAACAAATGCCGAAAAGTCTATCTAATCTAGCCTAACACACACATATATAGGCTACATCGCTAAATCCGGAATTACATAATAACTCTGGATTGCTTGATTAAGTTTGGAATGATATTCCAAACTTAATAAGCCTGTGATATAGTCAACACACATAAAGACATTAATTCTGCAAACCTATTAAGGATTTGGTGAATCCTTATTTTTTTTATTTTTTGAATGGGGCTATTTTATTAGAATCATAAAATAGGACAACGGGCAGTAAGGAACTAAAAGTTCTATTTTTAAGCCAAAGGAACGAATCCTCTTTCACTACTTCCACAACATGTAAAATACAGAACCGCGTGCCTTCAAAGACTCATTTGTGAATCCTTAATTGTCTCTCCTAAATATTGAAGACTCTAAATCCGGAATACCCAAATATTTAGAATTTTTATAACATAAATTCTAAGTTTGTTGCAAAACACAAAAAGTTTATCTCCGAATGTCACACCCCGACCACGATAAAACAACAAATCGTGGCGGAAACGTCGGGGAGTGTTGTAACAGAATCATTGATTCATAACACACAGAAATTTGAAGTTTTGTTTTATTTAAAGATTAAACAATTACATTGTCTTGAAATTTAAACAAACAAGTTAAACATAGTCTATATTTGTTATTAAGTCACTAAGGCCTCGTCCAGTCCTAAGTGAGCATGCATCCTAGCAATCAACATCATTCAATAACACCTGAAACATATGTAAAAACAAAGTCAGCAAACAAATGCTGGCGAGTACATAGGTTTTATGAGAGTGTCGGATTCATGTCTAGTTTACATGTTGCAATACTTAATTAAAAACCATGTTTTGAAAAATATAGTATTGCGACATAATTAACCAACTCAAATTAAGTTGGTTATAATTTGTAAAATCTCGTAGCCATGATTCTTAACCAAAAACATTTATTTAATTAAATCAAATTGTCAAACATCTCGTAAAAACTCGTTAAATAAAACTCGTATGGTTTATATCCTTTCGAAAATATCATTATGTGACATCGTTTTAAAATCGTTTCCCCAGTGAACTAAATAATGACACAATATGTAATATGATAAGAGCACTTATATATAAGATGTACCAGCGGTGTATCTATCATGCTTTTATCATGCTACACCTGTCCCATTATCTATTCACAACACAAAACCAATCGTTTAACCAAATCATTCATCTCGTTTAAGTCGTTTCAAATCGTTTAACTTGTCCCAAAATCGTTTAACTCGTTTTAATTGTGAAACTACTTTTGGTCGTCTCGCTAATAACATCCAAACCTTCGTGACTCGACTATCTTGCCTTTCGCATTAATAAACCACCAAAGGGTAAATTAACAATCACAGATTCGGTCGCTACCCACCTAACCCACACATAACCATGGGTGCAGTCTAATAACAGGATTTGTCAGATCCTATGGTACCATAACCTAATACTGGTCGGTTCGGCCAAAATTAATGAATGTTATTCGTTATGTAATTACAACCAACAAGTTTTTCCAGTTTATCAAAATCTTTATTAATTTAATATAAACCATTTTAATCGTTTTTGAAAACCATCGTTAAAAACATCAAAATCATTTAACACATATGAATCAACCCAAAACATTTGAAAATAGTAAAATAGGGGAACTACGTACTCACTTGAGAATGCTTAGTGGTCTTTGAATAACAACCAAGCAAAGCTAGATGGAGCACGGAATCAACCGGCAACCTAATAACTATATAAATAAACCGGACCTAAGTCAGAAGATTGGATAGGATGAGGTCTTGTAAACCAAATGAGTTATTGGAACTCACATGACATGGTTTAACAAAGCCTACATACTAAATCAAAACCTAACCTAAGTGCTTTCGACCCGTTACGAACCATTAAGGTAGCTTACGCTACTTTAATGCGTCGTTCGCGCAAACGCGCGTTCGAGACGTCTAACTAGTCCTATGACAAGTATTATATTCCTAAACATGTTTAACTATGTTGCATAATCAGTTAGGTGACAAATGTTTAGGTTACATATGCTTAAAATCCAATTATGCATGAAAAGGGCATTTTGGTCATTTACCTAAGGCATATAAACTACATATCATACAACTACTTAAACTATGTGACCATAAGGTATAACCTCGAAAGGTTATTCCCTATACAACTATGGTCACTAAACATGCTTGGTCGGATCCTAATGATCGACCAAACGGGTCGTGTTCGTAAGTCTAAGCGGTGGTTTAGACCGCTTGACTTACGACTCTAAACAAGCATTAAACTAAAAGTGACGAGCTAAGCATGTTAAAATATGCTTAACTAAGTTTGAAAACAGGTTTTGTTATCAAAACAAAGTGTTTTGATACCTTAGGGTAGTTTGGTTACAAAATACGCTTAAATGCGCATTTTGACCGAAACTACGACTCGTCATTACGCCTAGTCAACGTGGTAATCAGTAGGTATAGTCACTAAGGACTGTAACCATCGTGATTACGCTCACGTTGTGAAGTTCAAACGAACTTCGTGTTGACCAACTCGTGGTCAAAGCAGAAAGTCAAACAGAGTTTGACTTTTAAGCTAGAAAGCGATAAAAGAACGAAAGAGGACTTATAAAGGGTCCAAATAGATTTGGTTCCAAGTATTCTCAGGTAGGTAGTGAATAATCACAACCACTTAGAGAAATCTCAGACCAAATGTGAGGAAAATGGAAGAATGGCATGCCTATTTATATTATTCGGTTAACCGTTAAGATCATTCCTTGCTAAAGAGGGAAAGATCTTGGCCATCCACTTGTTATGAAGGAGTGGGGGACTTGTTCATCACACAAACCAGCCCATAGCATGAAAAAACAGAGATCAAAACCATTGGAACAAGAGGGAATGACCAGATTCAATGTTTTTGCCATTCCGCTGATCTGGGACATGGATACGGACCGCATCCACATACCCATACGGTCCGCATCCACCTTGCAGACCAGCAACTTTCAAAAATGGCAGATTTAGTCCCTGAAGCCCCAAACTTGGTTTTCGATGCATTTTTGACACATTTAAGCCCCGTTAACCCCATTTCAAAGTTCTAAAATGAAGTTAAAGTATAGGGAACTTAAAATATGCTCAAAAACATCTCGGATGTCGGTTCGTTTGGTCGTACGGTTGCGTTGTTCGGTTAATTACGACGAAAGTCGTAACGAACGCTAAAACGATCCAAATTGAGCGACGAATGGAATTTTATCATGCCAATCACTAAAATATAATATTTAATGATTACATAAATTTTTGGATATCCGGATATATTCAGAACGTAAGATATGCTCGAAAATGCAAACTTATGCACTTTTTGACGCTTTTAGTCCCTGTTGATCAAATAAGTTTATTTTTGCGCACCAAACACCTCAAAGCCTATTTCTAAGCTACGTAAAGGATATTTAGGGCATGTTTAACTTATGATCAAGTTCCGGAATGTTCCTTACAGTACGAATCGGCGTACTTTCGCAGTTTGTCGGAATTAGTCCCTGTAAGCGAATAAACTTGATTTCGACACACCGAACCTTCCAAAACTTATTTCTAAGTTATGTAAAGGTTATTTAAGGTATGTTAAGCCTATGTCACTATTCCGGAGTGTTTGTCGCGTTAAACTGATTACGTTTACGCATCAGTTCGCGTATAACTTTCTAGAAAGCGATTTAGAGCTCGAAATCGGACAAGAATTGATATGTGCAAATGATACACATATTTATACAAATCCCAAGTATGAAATACAATATTTAATTGATTTGGTATTTGTTTGATGGCCGTGGAGGCACATATGTCACAGTCTCCCCTAGTTCAGGAAATTTCGTCCCGAAATTTAATCAGAGGAAACTTGTGAGAGCTCGAAACATAAAGTCGAAAAGATAAGACAGCACCGGTTAGGTTTCTGAACTTCTAGTAACTTTAATAACATTATGCTTGCAATGTTAGAGGGACAACTATATACAAGTATATGAAGCGTCATTGGTGCGTCCACCGTACCTCCATTACATTGTTCACGTTCTGTTATTGTTGCCACTATCGGTTCTTACACATGATAAATCTTACTGTGGTCTCTGTGCGCTGAATTTCATAATTATGTATGCATCCATAATTACGCAATTCATTGCATAGTCCACACAGTGCATTTTATAATGTGTAGGGGAAAACCCAATAAACAAACGTGTGATGAGTGTGACTAGACCACCATAGAGTCCTTTAGATTAATAAATGATCTTTTAAAACAGACCACCAAGGAGTCTTTCCAGCTATATCATCACATGTCATTCCTAACCAGATTTGAATCAATCTTTTTACTAGACCACCCAAAGGGTCTCCTTCGAATTATGGAATGGTACTTATAATCCAAGGGTCTTAACTATTACGTAGAATCCCATTAAGGATTTAAGGCAGTACCTTTGGATATCCTACTATGAATTCCTCATATGAAGATATGAGAGATTCTACGAGGATTTGGATAACGAAAAACTCAAATTACACAAAAACATAAAAGAAACACATAATCACATAATTGTTTAACTTGACCTTTAATTTGTTATCATTGGACACGGTATTTAAAGCACACCAGGAATCCAATCCATGGATTTCATTTGGCACTTTAAACATATCAAAATCTAACTATGAAGATAGGAAGATCTTAATAAGAATTCGGCTTTGTCCTTATTGGAACGTAATGTGCGTATTAAAGCGTACAAAGAATCCAATCAATGGCTCCGATTTGAGCGATAATCATTCACAAGGATCTAATTGTGAAGATAATAAGATCCTATATGGATTTTGGATTTCGAATAGCAGGAGACGTTTCGAAACCTTGCACTAGACGTGCTTAAGTCAACGCACGAGGTAGAATCCTCATGAAGTTAAGGTGCTAGATATGCCAAGGTGACATATGAAGCAGAATTTGGAGGTTGGGTATAAGATCGAAAAAAATACCCTTAGTTATCTAACCAAGGATTTAAAGTGATTACTCAAAATGTCACTTATATTCGGTACTTCGTTTCTTGAAACGAGTACTTAGAATTTTCGAGGAAATTATGAGTGATCACATGAATGCGAGAACTACAAGAGTAGTTTGTAAAGAACATAGTTCTTTGATGTAGGTATTATAGCGGTATGCCATACACACATGTAACTACACTTGTACATTAGAGTTGTGAACAACGATTTATTTATAGACAAAACCGATTGTTCCAGAGTTCGACAAAAGGAACAAAAGCATAAGTTTCCTATTATTTAAAGCAGCAGCATCTTCTAATCAGCCCAATGCTCATCCGTAGGTCAGATTTGCATTGACAAACTTTGGTTATTCGTCCCTGAAATGACTCGTCTCGTCATAGAAGTAGCAAGTTCCAAGAGGAAAACGAGCTTGTGCTGGATCTGCTTGAAGTTGAACAGGGTTCTGAATAGTTTGGTTTAACACATCGACTGAACGACAGTCTCTTGCCATATGACCAACAAGTCCACACTTGAAGCATCTTTGGCATTTGACACTGGCATGGTGATGGAGGTTACACTGATTGCACAAAGGGGCTGTTCCTTCGTATGGTGCTCGAGCAGCAGTAGGACCTGCAACAGCTTTGTTTTGGATGACAAGGCAGCACATGTTAACCAAATGTCCCCATCGTCTGCAGTGGGTACATTTGAAACAAGGTGCTTGATTCGGATGATGGCCATTGCATTGATTGCAGAAAGGAGCAGTTCCCAAGTACGACTTCCTGGCTGGTGGTGTTGCCACCTGACCTGGTCTTGCTTGATTTGGTGCAACGGCTGGAGGATTCTTTGAGGTTTTACGCTTCTTTGACTTTTTTGATGGCTTGGCTTCTGCTTCATTTGATGCTTCTCGGGTGGCTTCATCTTGGAGACGGGACATGGCAACAGCTAATTCAGTAGTCTTCAGGATTACTTCACCTATTCGCTGGGCAACTTTAGTAGCCTGTTCGGGCATCTGAGCGTCGTTGCTTTGAAGTGACATTCTAGAGGAAATGGAAGACATAGGAAGAAACGAATGAAATGCTATTGGGCAGTCAAAACAGAATGACAACGCATAAAATTGTGATCATTTGTTTGTTACCTAAGGTAGACAAATGAGACGGTGACTAATCAAAGTAAACGGGTCATATTAATGTATCACTGAAGACATGCTCGCTTATAAGTGAACACTCACCCCAAGAGTTCCCAGGTAAGAGTGACTGGTCCGATACTGCGGATTTGTACGAACACTCTAGCCTTAGACAGAAAACTCAGGGTACAGGCATTCACCCTTCCAGTTTGCACGTGTTCACATTATAAGACCCAAACTTTGACGAGATTTTGAAAACTAAGAGGGTTCAAAACCTTATAATAAATCATCCTAGAACAGATGATTAGTCCCTGTTGAAAACTAAGAGGGTTCAAAACCTTATAATAAACCTTAGATTTTGAAAACTAAGAGGATTCAAAACAGGATATATTCAGAACGTAAGATATGCTCGAAAATGCAAACTTATGCACTTTTTGACGCTTTTAGTCCCTGTTGTTCAAATGAGTTTATTTTTGTGCACCAAACACCTCAAAGCCTATTTCTAAGCTACATAAAGGATATTTAGGGCATGTTTAACTTATGATCAAGTTCTGGAATGTTCGTTATAGTACGAATCGGCATACTTTCGCAGTTTGTTGGATTTAGTCCCTGTAAGCGAATAAACTTGATTTCGACACACCAAACCTTCCAAAACTTATTTCTAGGTTATGTAAAGGTTATTTAAGGTATGTTAAGCCTATGTCACTATTCCGGAGTGTTTGTTGCGTTAAACTGATTACGTTTACGCATCAGTTCGCGTTTAACTTTCCAGAAAGCGATTTAGAGCTCAAAATCGGACAAGAATTGATATGTGCAAATGATACACATATTTATACAAATCTCAAGTATGAAATACAATATTTCATTGATTTGGTATTTGTTTGATGGCCGTGGAGGCACAGATGTCACACCAAAGCCTTCTTCATAGAATAATGCACTTACAGTTTCAAAGAAATTCAAAGAAATAGGCAAAACCAAATGTAAATAGGGAAAATTACCAAAATGTCTGTTGACCAAGTGCATTTGCAAAATTGTCACGTTCCTACGTCTTTGGAAGGTCCTCACAGCCTCGGAAGCGTCCGTCTTTCATTTTGAAGCGTCCATTTCCTACAAGCTGACACGTGTCCCGCACGTGTCCGGCATGTTCAAGTGTCTGTTGATTAATGTTCATGCGTCGGTGGATGCAATGATTCCACAGCTTGCGTCCCTGGTTTCATATCATTTCTAAAGCGGCTGAGGTTTTATTTGGCTGACGCACCGGAATGGTCCGGCTGAAGATGAGCAATGGTCCAGCTGACGCTTGCCCCAGCGTCCTGCTGACGCTTTAAAACGGAAAAAACGGACGCTTTAGCCTAGGCCGACGTTTAGCTTAGGCTGACGCTTTAAAACGGACAGGCGGACACTTTAGCTTAGGCCGACGTTTTAAAATTTCTGCCGGACGCTTTAGAAAGTCTGAACGTGTTCAATTTTTAAGGTAGCCATTTTTAAATTTTTTGAAGTTCAATTTATTGTTAAACAGTTTGGTTGTGACATATTTATGATCTCCCCCTTTAATTATTAACATATAATAATTTATTCTTAAATCGTTTCAAGATTTCTTCCCCTATATATACCACTAGTTCTTCATAAAATCCTCATTCTGCATTGATCATCTAATGAAAGTTTCCTTTACCCCCTAGATTTAACACCTTCCAAATATGATTAGACCCCCTGAAATTGATTTGTGTGAAGTTGCTTTAATTGAAGACGACGTTTTCCTAAGCTTTAGAGTTGTCGTTGTTTTTAGTCGACAATACTTGTCTGATGGCACGGGTGTCAGCCGATTTCCCCGTCCTCTACCTCTGATAACTACAAAGTGTTCAAGAGCTCATCTACAAAGAACACTTGATGCATCAAACGGGTTGTTCGGCACATGACGGTGAAGAAACTGCGAACAACCCGTCCCATATCACTTCCGACAAAGTGCAAACAACGTGTTGATGGAACTTACCAGTGTTCAAGAGCTCATCTACAAAGAACACTTGATGCATCAAACGGGTTGTTCGGCACATAACGGTGAAGAAACTGCGAACAACCCGTCCCATATCACTTCCGCCAAAGTGTAAACAACGTGTTGATGGAACTTACCATTTCAAGACACGTCGTTTATCTTTGGTTGGTGTTTTGATGCGAATTCCAGAAGCAGAAATAAATTCACTCTTAATTTAATATTTTTGTTCGGATCTTCTACCCAGAAGGAATTAACAGTTTGACGAAGCTATTTGAAGACTATTTAATTCAGTTGGAAATAGCAGTTTGGCGTAGTTTATGTTTGTTTGTAACACGTGATTTCAAACACATCTTGTAATAAATATCTGTTTTTAGGTTTTTTTTTGTTTTTTTCGTTTTTTTTAATGTAATGTTTAGGTTTTATGTTTTTTGTTAATATAAAAATGGTGTAAACGTAAAAAAGTAAAATTATTTTGTTGTTTAACGGGATACAGATTAATTATTAAAATGTGATTTTCTTATATAACTATTTTATTTTAGGGAATTGTTTTATAAATAATAGACAAAATTCTGAGGGAATCTCCATTAATTAACATTGAAAAACGGGAACGGTCTGGCTGACGCAATCGCGAAGTCCCGTTGACGCAATAGAGAAGGACCGCCGACGCTTTAAAAAAGTTCTGGATGACGCTTTAAATAGTCTGAACGGACGCTTTAGCTTTGTCCGACGCTTTAGCTTTGGCCGACGCTTTAAATTTTTTGAAATTCAACCCTGTTTATATACATACAATCTTTTGTTCACCATATACAGTCTTTTGTTCATCATATCCTCTACCCCCCCCCCCCCCCCAATTAGTGTTCACAGTTCACAGCTTCAAAAAATGGGCAGACCTCCTGAAAATTATTTTTTGAGTAAACTTCCGTTTTGCTCCATGTGGTTTGGTCACTTTAACGGTTTTGCTCCAAACCTTTAAAAATAGCCATTTTACCCCTGATGTTTCGGTTTTTTTGCCAGTTTGCTCCCCGCCTCTAACTCCATCTAAATTGTTTGTTTTTCCATTTTGCTCCCCGCAGGGAGCAAACTGGCAACAAAACCAAAACATCAGGGAGTAAAATGGCTATTTTTAAAGGTTTGGGGCAAAACTGTTAAAGTGAAAAAACCACAGGGAGCAAAATGGAAGTTTACTCTTATTTTTTCGAATTCTACAAATGGGTTTAAGAAGTCATCTACAACGGACACAGATCTCCTCCGATTTCATCGGATGTGATCGGATTTCCCCTTCCACGTGCTCTGCGGGGTCGATCGGGTTCAAGAACTCATCTACAACGGACACGTGAAGGGTCTAACGGGTTGTTCACCAATGTGTTTGCTAGGTCTCCAAACATAACAGAAGCAGGCGAACCATTGAAGAAAATGTGAACAACCCCTTACATATCACCTAGTCCAATATAAATGTGGGTTGATGGAACTTACCAGTTCACGACCCATCTTTATCATTGCTAGGTGTTTCGATGCAAATTCCGGAATCAGAATCCGGATCTCCTACCCCGTTTTAAATTTATGAAAGTAGCGGTTTGGTGTATTCTAGTTCAAGTTTTAAATTTATGGAAGTAGTGGATTGGTGTATTCTAGTTCAAATGATTATGTTTGTATTTTTTTGTGTTATGTTTTTTATGTACTTTGTATTCAATCATAATAAAGTTATAAAGTTTACTGATTTACATTTGAAAAATTTTAGTTCAATTGCAGTAAAACTCAGTGAAAAAAATTATATAATAATGAACTTAACGCGGTTCAGTTTTTGCCAAGGGTTTAGGCTTACGGGGTTTGGGGTTTGGGTCTAAGGGTTTTGGGCTTAAGGGGTTCAGTTTTTGCCAAAGGGTCTGGCTGACGCAATCTAGAAGTCCCGTTGACGCAATAGAGAAGGCCCACCGACGCTTTAAAAATGGTCTGGACGACGATTTAAAAAATGGGTAGACCCCCTATTTTTAGGTTTTTTTTTCGTTTTTTAATGTAATGTTTAGGTTTTATGTTTTTGTGTTAATATAAAAATGGTGTAAACGAAAAAAAGTAAAACTATTTTGTTGTTTAACCGGAAACAGATTAATTATTAAAATATGATTTTCTTATATAATTATTTTATTTTAGGGAATTGTTTTATAAATTATAAACAAAATTCTGAGGGAATGTCCATTAATTAACATTGAAAAACGGGAATGGTCTGGCTGACGCAATCGAGAAGTCCCGCTGACGCAATAGAGAAGGCCCGCCGACGCAAAAGGAAGTCTCGCCGACGCAGAAGGAAAGTACCACCGCAAGCGGAAGTCCCGCCGACGCGAAAGTGATGTCCCGCCGACGCAGAAGGGAAGTCTCGCCGACGCAAAAGGAGTCAACGTTCCGTACGGACTGATGCAACCTGATGGACGCTTTAAAATCGTACGAAGGACGGATAAATCACATGTGGACGCTTTAGATTGTATACGGATTTCATAAACATTTGACTCTTTTAAATAGGCAGTATTGGGGCCCAGGAAGTATTACTAGTAAGAAAATTAAACAAGAGACATCATGTGTGATTTTACTCTCAATTATGGGTTTTAGATTTGTTATATACCTTGGTGGAAACTGGAAAGTTATTAATAACAACATGGAATATGTTGTTGATTGTCAATCAGTAAGACGTCTTTTAGAAATCCTGAACAGTAATATTTCGTATACTGAATTTGTAAGATATCTTTTTGAGATTTTTGGTGTTCAAAATATCACACGTTTATCATACAAAATGTCATCTTTTACTGATCCCATTGATTTAACTAATGATTATGATCTTTCTTTTTTTTTCTAGCTTATTGAAAAAAACCCCTGTGAGCTTTTTAAATTATATGTAGTTCAAGAAATTGGCGTTGGTTCGTCTTCTGGAAGTCAACGCACTAATTTCAAATGCCCCAATTTAAACGATAATGTTTTTGAAACTAATGAGTTTAATGATTGTGATAAAGGTAATTTTGATTCTGAAAAGCAATCACCTGTTTCTTTTAATGTTATAGAAAAAGTTGGGTCACATTTTCGGTTAAAATAAGGGTATCTTTTTAGAAATAAAGAGATGAAAATCGAACTAGGAAGATTATGTCTTGAAGAATGTTTCGAATATAAAGTAATAAGGTCATCAAAAACAAGTTATGTCGCATCATGTGTAAATGACGACTGCGAGTGGCTTTTTAGAGCTTGTAGTCATCAATCTAGTGATGTATTTTATATTAAACGAGTTAGCGTCAACCCGCGCGTTGCAGCGGGATATTAATTATTATCGCTCATTTATACAAATACAGTTAAAGATACGGACAATTGCTACTTTCAAAAAACCGTAATTTAAATTAGCGACCAAACACAAAGACCTTTTGAGGCTGTGATTTCAATAGCTTCTTTCCATGTGAAGACCACAAATGTTGGTCAAAATGTCAAGTGCAAACTGTAACATTACAAAGAAATTAATATGTTTCAAAGTTCTATTACTTTAGAAATACATAGCGCAATATAAAGAAAAGATGCCATAAAATATGTTCTTTTGAAGCATGACAAAAAGAATCGGATTACAAACAATCTGGAAATGCCGAACCAATCTAGTAACCCAAAGAACATAATAGTAAAATAAAAATTGTTGGCTGGGATTTAAACTTGGGTTCGCAAAGCCGCAAAGTGGCAACCTTGCCGCTAAGCTAAAATTACATAATATATTTTGTTTTCTTTAAAACGGAGGCCCTAAAATTATGGAGCCCAACCCTTCGTTTCTTATAGGGTTGGGCCGGCCCTGTTTGAAACAGAGATCAAGGTTTCGCACAAAGCCTGATGTTCGGTAAGAAGCAAATACGATCAAGATTTGGATAGATAATCAGATTTGGTGACGACCGAATACTACCCTCGATGAAAAACCCATTCAAATCATTTTTCATCAAGTGCATCAGTCTTTTACTTTAATACTAATGAATCTTTCCATTAATGCATAAATATTCTATTTCAAATCATTTTACTATAACACTGTCACAACTATTCAAATCATTTTTCCATGTATCTTTCAAATCATTAGTTTCCTATTGCCTATTGAGCATCAACCAATTAAACATTTGGCGACATCAAAAGTTTAGATTTAGAATTATGTTCAATGAATTCAAACTTTTCCATGGTCGTTGGTTTTTACTTCTTGAATTTAATTTATGTTTAAGCGATTGAACCTTTTCCATAGTTATAGTTTGTTTCATTCTTATATCACACTTAACATGAATCAATTAAATTCAACGACACGAAGTACACTTAGAAATTCAAGTATAAAACAGTAATTAATTCAATTCAATGGATCGAATGTGAATACTGACTTGAAAATGGCGGTACGTGGTAAAGATTTTGGACGACGCTGGAACAACGTAAGTCTCCTGTATAGGTGATATAATATATAATAAACAAATGAAAGGGTGTGAGTAAAATAATCAAAGGATGCGACTTTTAAATAAATAAGACATAACCTAAGTATATAATGAAAGGGTGTGAGTAAAATGAACTAAAGGGTGTGACTTTTAAATAAATGGGACATACCCTAAGTTGCTAATTGTGTAAGGGTATAATATTTTAACAACAAACATACATGTTCTAAGACGCAGGCGAATCCACGTCTGCGTCAAGGAAACCCGAGTGTTGTTGGAAGTTACGTAAAAGAACAATTGAAGGAAGGCGGTCGCGTTTACCGAGCTACTGATATCGTTAAAGATTTTAGACAAAATTTTCAAGTGAATTTATCTTACATGCAAGCTTGGCGGGGTAAATGTAATGCGTTACAAAATCTGCAAGGAACATTGGAAAATTCTTTTGTCGAACATCTATATTGTCACAATTTGAAGAAGGAAAATCCAGGAACAGTGACACATATATTGACAGACAACGAGAGTTGTTTTGAAATGTTATTTGTCGTCATTGGTGCTATGGTAATTTTTTTCCTAAATGTACAAAAAAAAGTTTTTGATATAATTTTCGCTAGATATTTATATTTTTTTAACTTTCAGGTTCGTACTTTTATTAAAAACTTAAGACTTGTTGTTATTATAGACGCAGCTCATTTGAAAGGGGAGTTTAAAGGCACAATGTTTTTGGCAGTTGCCATGGATGGAAACAATCAGATTTTGCCTATCGGCTACGACATTAGTAAATCTGAGGACGGGCAGTCCTGGACCTGGTTCTTTTCCAAATTAAGAGAGTGTATCGGTTTTCATCCGGATTTGGCCATCATATCTGATCGTGCAAACTCCATTCACTTAGCCGTACGTGATGTTTTTCTAGAAGCCTTTCACGGCATGTGTTACCGGCATTTGATGGTCAATCTTCGTTTACCGTCCAACAAGAAAAAGGAACACGAGAGCCTCTGGTGGAAGACTTGTAAATCCTATAGGATGTCCGATTTCGAAGAATCGTTCGACGCGCTTTGTGCAGCTGTACCGAGAATTCGACAGACTCTTATAAGCATTGGTTTTCATAAATGGTCTAGAGCACACTGTACTGGCAAAAGATATCATTATATGACATCTAACAATGCGGAGTCTATGAATGCTCTATCTAGACACCAGAGGAAAATGCCAATAACCCAACTGGTCGAATTTTTTCGACACTCTGTACAAGGTTGGTTTTATGATCGCTGAAATCAGGGTATCTATAATAAGCAATTGCTTACAGAATGGGCTGAGAAAAAAATAGAAAAAAAGATATGCAAGTCTCGGATGTGGACGGTTGATGGCATTGGAAAAAATACTTTTGACGTTGAAGACGGGAAAAAAGGGGCCTTGTCAACGTCTCGAACCAAACATGCAGTCATTGGGTGTGGCAGGTATCTGGGTTTCCGTGTAGCCATGTGATTGCCGTTTCCATATTTCTAGGTGAAACGAGTTGCAGTCAATATGCGTTTTCTTGTTATAGCAATGAAGTTTACAAGAGAGCGTATGCAGAAGCGGTATATCCACTGTCGCATAAATCTGAATGGGTAGTACCTGATGACCTTATTAATCTTCTGCCACCACGCATTACTAAACGTCAAGCGGGTCGTCCAAAGGAGGGGAAAAGAATCTTATCTATCGGAGAGGAACCCACTCATTTGTATTGTAGTAGGTGTAAAACGTATGACCATCATCGTGACAGTTGCACACTCCCCATGCCTTCCCAGAAATCTTCACGTCGAAGTTCAAAGAAAAAATCGTCCCAATCCTGAGGTTGTTCAAGTTGAACCAGAAGAATTTCAGGAATATGTATTTCAAAATACCTATCCGTCATATAATCTTGGTGACTTTTAATGTTTATTTAATACATTAAATTTTTTATTAACTAATTTACTACAAACCATTCACATTCACACACACACACACACACACACACACACACACACACATATATATATATATGCATGCATAGAACCATTCAACTTTGTTCATGTCAAACAAACCCTTTCAAGTGTTGAATACCAAAACGAATTCATTCAAGAAAAATGTCTACCTCATCCGAAAATTGGTCCAAAGAAGAAGACGTAGAATTGGCGATATCTTATGCCGAATTGGCTGATTTAGCTTTATATGCTAGCATGAACGAGGCATTTTGGGAGCGGGGTGCAGACAACCCGTCAATTGGATGAAGTTAAGAGGCAGGGTACTTTACTCTACTTAAGATGTTCCATGTTTTCTTCGATTTACAACAAGGTTCCAAATCCTGATAATGATCGTTCTAAAAGTGAACTTATCAAAGAGGCGTGCTTTGACTACGTCGAGAAATACGATGAGGTGTTCGAACACGTGGATGCTTGGGAAATTATCAAAGATCAAATCTGAAGACGAAATTTACTTTAAAATTTGTGTTTTCATGTTTTATTTATAGTTTATGTTTATGTTAATGTTTATGTCTAATTGTTTATGTTAATGTTTATGTATTGTTTATGTTAATGTTTATGTTTGAGGTTACGATATATAAAATTTATGTTTATGTTTACGTTTATATTGCTTCTTACATTTAATGGAAATGCATGTTTTACTTTCTTAGTTGTAACCTTAAAACAAATATTTTGTATTATAAAAAACGTAATAATGCCCAAACCGTTTCTAATTGATTGGATTGGTTTGGTTTGGTATAAGTTTTAACAGTTATTTTAACACTGCTAAAACGGGTCTTCCCGGTGTAGCCCGCCCAGTATCATTTAACGGAATGAAAGTCCCACGTGAGGTTTTCATCTCGGCCCGGTCCGTTTGCCCATCAACACTCGGGGCTGGCAGAAACGGGACTGCGAAGTGGCTTCCGAGGGGTGATTATACAAAAAAAAAACGCACAACATATGACTAAAATAATTAATTAATAAACTCCTAATAGACGGCTTCTAGATGTTAAATAAAAAATACTATAAATTCAATACCTTAATCTGGAAATAAATTTTTGTTAGCCTCATCGACTATCATTTGGCTAGTAGACGCCATATCAAAATTGCCTTCCAAAATACTATCATATAATTTGATCGCGAGCTTGTGTCGCATTTGCATTACGGTTTCTTTTGGTTGTTCATGTTGATGTAACAGAGGTTGATTGTTAATCAACCTCTCCATGAAAATACATACCCAAACGCCACAATCACCTAAGGATCCGAATTGTTGAGGGACATTATCTGGGTAAACAACCTTGAACGGGAATGACAATGACCATCCCTTGTTATCATATTAATCGTTCATTCGCAACCACGAGTCAAATGCAAAATTGATATGACATATGACTTGTGTTCTCTCTTTGTCTATTGAAGACCAATCGAGCAAACTGTAGATTTAAAAAAATGAAAGGATTACTAAACATCGCATACAACACTTAAAAAGATAAATCACACTAACCTATCATATATCGTTAACGTTTTGTCGTGCAGGTGGAAAACTCCCAAGAACCAATGCTTGTTTAGTACGTTCAACGGAACATAAACCTACATATATTCGACAAACTGAATAAAAAATAAACCAAAGAAAATACTTATAACTAAAAATTAAATTTTTTGTTACCTCGTCAACTTGGTCAATTTGTGGCAAGGGCTCCAATGATCCATCAAAATAATACTTAAAAATATTCTTCGTCCCTGAGTAAAAAAGCGACCATTGGAAATGAGGTGGTATAATACACCAACGGTCGGTTTTCTGTCTCGAGTTATACAAGTCTATCATGCAAGCATAGATGTGTTGTAAAACAATAGAGTGTTAAATATAATACAACTTAGAATATAAATGTTATTTTATGTAACAAATTTGGTTCTTACATCATCGTCTAACCAACCGCTCAGTTGTACGCGTAGCAAACAAAGCCAAAAGTCGGGGCCAACTTCTGTCCCAATTGTAAGGCCAAGTTTTCGAACCCTCGACTCACCTTTTTCAACTGCTGCTTGCTCCTTTTCGGCCCACTCCTTTATTTGTTTTATTTTTTTTCCGGCGGAACTTCTTTAACTTCTTTCCGGTTTTTCCTACCGGCCACTTTGTTCATCACAACAAAAGGTGAGAGCAACCAGGAGCTCGGCTTTGATAACCTATCAGATTTTCTAGTCTCGGCCACTTCAATGTCCTCTTTCTGCTGCAAAGAATAATACCTCGTTATAAATCATTTTCAGAAGTTTTACTTGTTGATATTTTATATATAAAAGTTACTCACTTTTTCACTACTCGAATGCAACTTGTCGGTCTTCACATGATAATCGCTAGAATTGTCATTTGCACCACACGAGACCGCATCAACCTAAAATTAAAAATTATTTTTACCAATGAAAACATTATTTCTATGTTATTCAAAGTTACCCTTTCAGTAGCGTTAGATGCTCCACCTGTTCCCTTAGAAATTGTCGACTGTAAAAAACATTACAATATAAGATATAGTACGTAAGAATTGTTTGATAAAGAAATAAGTTGATTAGTGTTACCTCCGGCTTCACTAGCTTAGCCAACCTCTGGTAGTTTTCCTCAAACCGATCGTCTAGAAGCTTTTGAAATTGTTCTATCAAAAAATTTTGTGTTTCATCA
This sequence comes from Helianthus annuus, assembly GCF_002127325.2. Classification (NCBI taxonomy): domain Eukaryota; kingdom Viridiplantae; phylum Streptophyta; class Magnoliopsida; order Asterales; family Asteraceae; genus Helianthus; species Helianthus annuus. Next base: position 108,619,701 of record NC_035445.2, on the reverse strand, counting down.
TCAAGATTACGCCCACCGAGCGGTTTTCCACTTCTTTTTTTTTCTTGAATGTGTGGATGCATTCAAGTTATAATGACCTTCCGAACCGGTTTCGTCATCAAGATTACACCCACCATCATTGCCTCCATCGTTGCCTCCATCAACCTTGCCATCAAAACACTCTAAACAATCATTGTCTCCACCATCTACCTCCATATTTTCAAACACATGTCGTTCAAAAGACGGTTGCATTTTTTCTGAGGCTGGTTTCATTAAACCAAAACTGACTATGTGTTGCAAACTCGAGTCGAACCACATGGTATCTGACTCTTCGCTGGTGGGAACTAAATAACAGCTTGGAAAATATTCATCAATCTGCATTTAATTAAAACAATACATTCACAAAATATTCATAAAATATATAATATATCCAACTAAATAAAAATTCCAAAGACAATACCATTGTCGAATCTTGAATAATCCGATTCACAGAATTCCATGCTAGCCTCTTTCCTGCGGCCCAACTCAAAAATCTCGGACTTTTTGGAGTGATATAAAATCCATCTCGAGATTTGAATTCAGGAAAACTTTCTAAAATCCAAAACTGCAAAATTAAATAAGTATAACTAATTAAAAAACCTTTCAAAAATCCTAAACTGCAAAATTAATCCGTTGATGTACCTTGAATGGCCAAACGCAGCCGGGTAAGGAAAAACCCTTGTTTTCTAGCTGGTACCGTTGGTTTAGATTGTAAACATTTGTACATGTGTTCGCCCAGAGATAAGTACCCCATGGAAATTGGTTCCAAGCTTCAAGATTATTGACCAGATTTAACAATTGGTCGTCAACAGCCTGGTAGACTTGGGTTCCTTTAAAAGATTCAACCATCATCAAAAGGTAAATGCGAAGACAATCATCTTCTGTGTACCCTGTCCAATCAGACCCAAACAACTCTTCTAGTTGACGTTGCCTAACCACTTTGAAACCACCAAAATATCTCCTCCTGAATGAGTTAGGGGATTCCTCGGATTGAAAATTTTCTATTGGTCCAAATCTAAACCCAGTTATTAGACAAAAATCTTTTGGGGTAAATTTCAAAGTGTGCACACCTATTGAATAAGATATTCCCTCAATAGGATTATCTGTTTGAATTTGTCGTTGCGCAACTCCTAGCAAAAGATTGCTTTGGCAGATAACGTTTTTAATGTTCAAGTAATCCCCAAAACAGCCTTACCTAAACCGGATTTCTAAAGAAGCAGACATTTTCTCCTTCAGTTTCTCAACTATCGTCCAAACGGCTCTAACTTTAATCCTAGGAACCTTAGGTTAAAATACAAATTAATCTTCGATAATAAACAACATAATAAATTTGAAGACTAAACATACTAATCTTGAACAATAATCAAAATGATAGACATGATTAATAAAAATAAAATACTAATGAAAGAAATACTTACCTTCTTCCGTTTAGATGTTTTGTCTTGCATCAAAACATTCGTATTCGGACTGATGTCGTCAACTATGTTTCCGAAGCTAGTGTTTGCGTCGTTGCCGACGTTTCCGATGTCACTGTTTTCGGTGTTGGCAACGTTTTGGAAATCAATGTTTCCGGCATTAAGAAAGTTTCCGAGGTTTAAGTTTCTGGCGTTGGCAACGTTTTGTAAGTCAGTGTTTCCGGCGTTACCACCAACGTTTCCGAATCCACTCTCTCCGACCTCACCATTGTTTCCGAATCTGATACCTGGGTCTTGCCCCAAGTTACCGAAAACACTGTTTCCGACATTACCGTTGTACTCTGATTGGTTGAAATCTTCATTCCAAAAGTCCATGTTGTCGGCCGGGACCACGTGATTGGCACCGGAAATGGGTCGGGTCAATTTTTTTTGTGAGTGTTTGGCATCGGAAACGGGTCGGGTCTCGTGGTGGTCCATGGTTTAGCGTCAATGGCGTTAGGGAATGAGGTAGAGATGTGGTCCGTCCACTATGGTGCGTCTGGCAGACGCTAGAAGAGAACACGTGTAGGCATGGAAAACGTCGCCGGACACTTCACGTTTTAATGGCGGATACACGAGGTTAAAAGATGGCAGACGCAATAAGGAGGAAGACGCAATAAGGGGGTAGACGCAATAAGGGACAGACGCCATTAAATATACTAATTAATGTTCTCTAATATTATAATCGGGCGACGCAATAAGGGGGCATACGCAATAAGGATGGCAGACGCAAAACGTCTCGAATTTTGAAAGCGTCTGCGGACGCAATGCAAGCGTCAGCTTAGTTATTAAATCAATTTAATATTATAATATAAGGCAATACCAATAATTGTTTGTTCTATTATTTTTTGTATGGCAAAAATTTTTGAACACAAAATACTGTCTAATTGATTTTCCTGTGTCAAGCTAAATTATGTCTGATCGCCGTGGGAAAAGCTTAGCTAATGACGAATACTATTCCTAACCAGCTAAGAAATCTTCTAGTTGGATCTTAAGTAGGTGGAGGCGTCCGATGATTGTAAGCGAGACATCATCATTAAACGAAAATGCAAATCAACCCGCTCCGGATGAAGATCAGTTTATACACAATCGCCAAAGCCTACACCAGCACAACAACGGTAGATGGGCTATACCAGACGACGAAACAACAAATTGGTCTAAAGATGTTGTCGAATTCTATAATAATGGGGATTCTCCGTTCTATTTCTCAGCCGTTTTTCAAGGACTGTAGAACTTGACAAAAATTTTTGGGGAACTTTGTTGAGCAAATGTTTAAAGTGTAATCTCATCGAAACAGTAAGAATTATTAAGTATTTTTTTTACAAATTTATTTCTTAATAAAAAACTTATAATTTTAAATTTTTTTAACAACATATTAAAGGCTGGGTTGGAAGATTGATGAACTGGAGAAGTAGAAAGCTTGTTACAGTCCGTTCCAAAAAACGTGGCTAGCTATTGCAATGGTAAATTAAGCCCGTTTCCATATTTTTTTGATGTTGATTATGTTTTCTTCCCAATACCGCTCAACAATAAAGAATGGTTGCTTATAAGAGTAGAGTTAGAGACCCAACAACTGCTTATTTATCCATGGGAGAACGTTTGTGCCGGTCCAAAATACAGGACTGTCATTCACCCTCTGTTAAGGAAGGTCGCTGTATATTTTGGAGCAGTTTTGGTAAACATGCGATACTGGAAAAAAACTGGTCAACAAGAAAAATGCATCACATTCGAGCTTAACGATAATTATGTAGTGTTTAACGGATCACTGGCAGGTAACGAAGTTGTGTACGTTTGTATGCTGATGGAGCATCTGGCTACGGATAAACCAATTAATCTAGCAGGCGATATTCAACAAAAGTTTTTAGCTTACAGAAGGTTCATGGCTTGATAACATGTATTTTTGGCGGTGTTTACCCCGTCCAAAAATGCCATAATTTACTTTGTGTTTGTATTTAATTAGTCCTATTTATTAACTTCGTACCTATTTGGGTATTTTGTGTTTTTTCCTTTTAATTTAAGTTAATCTTTAATTTTCTTTTATTTTTTCAGCAAACATTGATCTAGAACACACAATATAAAAAATATGGTTTATTTTTTTTAAACTTTAGTAATATGCAGAAATTCTACAAAAAAAATTATAAAAATGATATAAAAATTCAGTCAAATTACGCATGACTATTTCAATTTTTTTATTATTTTTATTTATATACAATGTGTTATAAAAAAATATTTTTTTAGTAAAAATTGATAATTTTGCTGGCTGATCCCGAGCTAACCAATTTAATGATATATGGGTGTGTAGTATGTACTGTAATACTCAATTTAGTGTCTTTTTTTGTTGCTGTACTGATCCCGAACTAACCGATTTGGTTGGTTTCGGCTGTTTTTTTATTTATAATACTAATTTTTTGGCCGTTGAAAAAAAAAAACAAAATTATAGCTGGTGATATCTAATTAAATGAGGTGACATCTAATTTTGTGCAAAAAAATAAAAAAAGGTGACATCTAATTAAAGTTTATTTCATAAACTACATTAATACCATACAAAACACCTAATCTACTAAAAATAGCCTTAAGATCTCCCACTCCAAGATACGTTTGAAATCCCGCCCAACCTGGTGCCGATAGTTGATGAGAGCGACTTGTAACGTGACGTCCTCATCGATGTCACCACCCAGGTACTCAACCTCGTTGTGGATATGCTCAAACCGCAGACAGTCTGAACGTGTCACCCTAAATCGTGAGGACAAAGCATCCACGGTTCGGTTGTGTGCCCCCGTATGTGCTGTGAAATCTTGCATTACCCTCCTCCATAAACCGCCTTGTCTACGGCTTTGAGGAGTACATATTGCCTCGACAAATGACTCGCAGAGGACGAGATCTTCCTCGGCTGTCCAGGGGTTATTTGCCATTGTTTGTTAATTAGGTTTGGTGAAAGCTTTGCGTTTGGAAAGTGGTAAACGGCTCACGTGGAAGTGTTTATGTGAGCATACAATTGAATTGGTTTGTATTTATAGTAGGGACATTTAGTTATTAATATATTTTATTTGTTTAAATATTTATTAATGGATTTTATTTGTTTAAATATTTATATAGTAGGGAAAACGGCTCACGTAGAAGTTTTTGTGGAGCATCCCATAACATTTTCACATTCATAAAACATAATAACTCTAAAATAAACAACAGCAAATATAATAAAAATTATTAAACATTATACCACTAAATTTTATTACATAAGTAGCTCTAAAATAAACAACAGCAGCAACACGTTCACTCTTCAAGTCCCCGTTGTAAGTGAGTCCTTGAGGAGACGGAAGACCATACCGATAACACGGTGTGATTCTAGGTGCCCTTTGTAGATGAGTTCTTCACATTTCTGAGAAGTTCTCTCACCCTTTAAGGGTTAAAGCGATCACATCCGTGTTAACTGCCGTGTACCGGTTTCAATCGAAACCGACATTTCTAAAGCTCAGGAAAACGTCATTTTCACAACATGTAAACACCTTTGACTCTGTTTGTAGAATATCAAAAGCAAAAGAAACCCCAAAAGAAATCATTGTATAACGCTACTTAGATTTTGAAGGGGTATTTATATACTGAAGATTATAAAAATTATAAAAATTATAAAAATCAAATTATTTGAAAAAGATATGTTGCCAAGCGTCCTTCTGATGCAAGACGCCTCCGAAGCGTCTCCCCGACGCAAAAAAGTACTACCATCTCGTCAACCTCGAGGAGTCCGTCTGACACTTTCCCAAGCGTCCGCCGACGAGTCGGTCCATTGCGTCGGCCGGACCATTCCGGTGCGTCGGCCTGACTCGATAATTATTTACTTTTATTTAGTTTTTCCACTTTTAAAGTTAATCTTTAATTTTCCTTTAATTTTCTATTATCTTTAATGCTAAGAAAATTATCCACTCCAAAAAAATTAAAGTCATGTAAGTTAAAACATGCATTCAGTAATTTATTTATATGAATTTCAATTGGTTCTTAGGTTTGGAGAATGTAAGTTGCTTTTAATGGTAATTCATAAAACATAACAACTCTAAATTAAAGAACACCAAATACAATAAAAATTACACATCACACCACTAAATTTTATTATACAAGTAAAATTACACATCATATCACTAAAAATTACACATCATACCACTAAATTTTATTACACATCAAATAACCCACTCTGTAAGTGACTTCTTCTGGAGGTGGAAGATCATACCGATAACACGGTGTGATTCTATGTGTTCTTTGAAGATGAGTTCTTCCAATTTCTGAGAAGTTCACTAACCCTTTTTCATCAACACCGGTTTTCATATGTCCTTTGAAGATGAGTTCTTCCCTGCTACCGGTTTTCATCAACACCGGCATTTATAAAGCTCAGTAAAACGTCATTTTCAAAACATGTAAACACCTTTGTTTCTATTTGTAGACTATCAAAAGAAATTAACATATGCATTGTATAACGCTGCTTTGAAAGAAAACATCTGATTTCCAAGGGTATTTATATACTGAAAATTATAACAAAGTATAAAAATAAAATAATTAGAAAAAATATGTTGCCACGCGTCCGTCTGACGAAAGACGCCTCCGAAGCCTGACAAATTCCCAAGCGTCCGCCGACTCATTAATTTAATTTTTTACTTTTTTTTTGAATTTTTTATGTTAAACTTAATTGAAAGTAAAACATCAAAAAAATGATGGCAGCGGGACTTGAACCCCCCGTGCCTACCGTGTCCAACCCAACACTAACACACGCATCAATTATATTATTTATTTTTGTTAACATTTGCTAAACATAGCGGCCAGCATACAGTTGATCGGCCATAAATCTTCTATATCTCATACAAGCATCTTGAATGTTTCCTTCTTCCCATTTCAGTGAATGGTTTTCAACCAGATTTTGTAGTAATATACATATGATAACCCCAGAATTTCGCCGAACGTGACGAACACATGTAGGCCATACAACATCCCCAGCATATTCTAATGCGTTAGCCTCGCTGAGACCAATTTTTCCCAGTAACCTATACGTTCTAGAAACCATAGGAATGCCGACTCGAATTCAATAAGAGTTTGATATATTCTCTGGTGGACGCAAAACAAATCGCCACAATTAATTGCATCGCAATTGTTTGTATAATAAACAGTTATAGTTAGTGACGACATTTCAATCTTAATAAGGATCCAATTTTCTTCGTCTGCTGACACCGGTATATATACCTGACAAACATTAAGTTAACATTAATATTGTAGTTTCGGGAAAAAATTACTATTATTTTTAGGTTCCTTTTTTTGCCGTATCGACATCCCACAACGCAGGATATATTCCGCTAGAGCCATTTACATATCTGTAAGCATCATGATGTTGTTCTACAAGGAGATTGAGAAATTGAGGTGGGAGCACCGTCCAGCGATAACTAACTGATGAAGTCGCAATTCCGGGATTTTCATTTTTCTTCGACTGCACGAGCCAGTTACACCATGCTTCGACATGCTGTGTACAAAATTTTGATATTTTAACCTTTTTATTAATATAAAACTTAAATATATTACACAATTACCGTTTGTTGAATAAAACCGTTTCCACAAAAACCTAATAGGCCACCCCACCAGTGTTTATCTAGAGGTTGGCTCCCAATATAGTTGAAACAACAGGAAGAACAATCACCCTCATAATAAAACTCAAGAACATTTGGAGACCAATTTTCATGTTGTTGCTTATCATTGACCCAAATAGTGTTTTCTACTGATTCCGGTACGTTACTGGAACGCCTCCCGGTTGCCATCATGCTCATACACACTAATGGACAACGTGGGCCAGTATATATAGGCTAAAAATTTAAAAACTTATATTTAACTAATATCTTTAGGTTGTAATATTTTTACATTGGAAAAATTTATGTTTAATAGAATAAAAAAACAAAAAAAATATATATTAGAGAAATCAGCCGAGCCAAACAAATTCAAAGAGTCGGCCAAGCCATTGGAAGCGTCGAGGAAGCCATCGGAGGAATCGTCGGCAAGCCGTTCGAAGCGTCTCGGAGCCAAAACTTTTAGGAAGATATGATGCGTCAGCGAAACACAAAGCCGGACGCATCAATATACTTTTTGGTTATGATGCGTCGGCCACCGACGCTTGAACATTGTCGGACACGTGTGGGACACATGTCAGCTTGTATGAAATGGACGCATCAACATGATACACGGACGCTTCTGAGGCTGTGAGGACCTGTGACACTCTAGGTTTTTCCGAACGAACACCTTGTAATTTTTGCGTATATATATGATATTAAATGAAAACGTGATCCTTTTTGCATTTTATGTGTTGTATGTATATATATATATATATATATATATATATGAGAGCCGAGACCACGACCCGAGACCATGACTCGCAACCACTCGGTTGCGAGTGGGCCACTCGGTCTCGAGTGGACCTCTTGAGCCGAAACCGGTTGGGCCGAAACCCCCAAGCCCAACTCGAGATCTCTAGTATAAATCCTAACCTTCCCCACTTGCTTCATTTTGTTGCACAAACACACCCACACTTCTTCTATTCTCTCCCACTAGAAAACCCCAACAACACCACTTTCTCTTCCAACTTTCGGATCAAGCTCGGATTGCACAAGGATCTCGGACAAGAAACTCGGTCAAGATCATCACTCGGACACTTCATCTCCTCTCATTTTCTTCCTTTATTTCGGCTCATTCTTCTCCTTCTCAACCGGTTAGTGTTGTCATTATGTGCATAGAATTTATGAAATGTTTATGGACTAGATAGTGTTTAGTTAATAGTGTTGTGCATGATTTTTCAAATGATTTGTGAGTATTTCACCATATGTGTATACCATGTTAGGATGCTTGTTAAAATGTTCAAATGACTAGTTGAATGTTTAAATTAAATGATAGGTAATTTGGAGATGAATGATGGATTTTTATGACAAAACATATTCTTGTATGAAAAGTGTTGTTTAAAGATGATGAACTAAGGATTGTGTGTAATTCATGAACAATATGGTTTATGTTTGCTTTGAATATGAAAACCCTAGAATTTTGAATATGGATGAACATGTTGAATGATAGTTGAAGATGTGAAAACCCTTATGATTTGATCCATTTTTACAAATAGACAGATTAGGAAAACTTGTTTCTTAAACCTCATTGGTTGTTTCCTAATCTGGGCCTGATTACATAGTACATTTCGGACTGTTACATCTGCATCATCACGTGTACATGAAAGGGACAGCTTACGACTCGCAACCGCGCCGTTGCGACTCGCAACCATGGCATGACAACTCGAGACCACGCAGTTGCGACTCGCAACCATAGCATGACAACTCGAAACCTCACGATTGCGACTCGAGACTACGACGGTTGCGACTCGCAACCACAGCGTGATAACTCGAGACCACACGGTTGCGACTCGCAACCACAGCGTGACAAGCCGAGACCTCCTGGTTGCGACTCGAGACCATCTGGTTGCGACTGGGCTGTCCACTTTGGTTATTGGGCCATAGTATGCTTGATATGGGCTACCTGTTGACTGATCTGCGTGTTACTGTTTGACTATTTAAATGCTAGGGCCGGCCCAATAACCCACTGTCCATATTGTTTTGCATGCAACATGTTAGTTATGTGTAAGTTTTTACGTGATTGCTTGTACGCCAAACCTGACCTATACCGGTAACCATGTTAGGACGTGGTGACCAGCGTGTTTGACCAAGTAACCTAAATCTACCGAGCAACCCAAGGTGAGTTCACACACTAAAAGCATGCGTCCCGCGGAGGGACACGAACAAACTACCAACTTTGGGAAAATACTATTGACCCATTATTCCGGGGGAAAACAGAATGGGTAATTACTATCTCCGGGGGAGATACGTTTGGATATTATTTATAAATCACAACTAGCCAGACTAAACGAAACTCTATCACTTTAAGTCCCTGCTTACAGTACCGATTAATCGCCGGGGGCGAACGGGTTATTAGTTGATAGCGCTATTAGGTTTGACAACCTCACACCGTGACCGGGGGAGATCGGGCGTGAACTAGTAGACCTTGCAACATGGTCAATGACGATAGACATTGACTCGGGGCACGAATATTTATATTCCGTCAACAGTTTCGGTATCCACAGTTTAGTGAGCTTACGGATGGGGTAGCTCCCCACAACGTGATTATAAATGCTTTATTTAAACAACTTACGTTTTTGGTAAACTAAAACTGGACAACTAGTGAACTCACTCAGCATTATTGTTGACCCCTTACTGCATGCTTTGCAGGTAACCAGTGACGAAGGAGCTTGCTGCTTGGGAACGAGTAGTGTCTGTCCACCCTTGTGTTGGGTGTTACCTTATTTTGAACTATGAACTTTGTTTAAACTGCCTTACCTATGCTTCCGCTACTTATTACTGTTTGAACTTGAAACCTTAAACTCTGAACTTGATATTTGCTAATCTTATGGTTAGTAAGTATTACTTTTTGTTATCAATTTAAATATTCAGTATAATTGGTGGCTGGATCCTGGTCAGTCACGCCCTCAAAGCGGGTGTTATCCGCAGGTGTATTTTGGGGGTGTGACAGATTGGTATCAGAGCCATTGGTTATAGTGAACTTGGTTTTAAAAAGGGAAAAATCTTTTTGAGAAAAACCAGACTATAACCCGTGACTCGCGACGACACTACACTCCAAGTGCAAGGCTCAACACATTTGACCTCATAGCTCGGACCAGTGTTTACTTGTTTGCTTACCTTATGTTTCCTGTTTTACTATACGTACTAGTGTGCCTAATTAGATAGATACACCTCTCTCTTCTATCTCATTCTCGCTACGTTACAACATCACACTCATACTGTGTTTTCTGGTTATGAAGACAATGAGTGGACGTGGAAGAGGAAACATCAACATGACTCAGGCTCAATTCACTAACCTGCTTAACACAGTGGCTGCAGCTTTCGCAGCTCACCCTATAGGTCAGCATGCACATGCGCAACCACCCGTGTGTACTTTCAAAACCTTCATGGACTGCAAGCCTCTCCCTTTCAACGGCACTGAGGGTGCCATAGGCCTTCTGCATTGGATTGAGAAAGTTGAAGCTGTGTTTGCTGTCTGTGAGTGTCCCCCTGCGAATTGGGTGAAATTTGCTACTGCTACGCTTGAAGGAAACGCGCTTTCTTGGTGGAAGGCGCAAATTCAGATGTTTGGTTTGGAAACTGCTAATGCTACTGCGTGGGAGGATTTCAAGGACATGATTAAGGAGGAATACTGTCACCGGGATGACATCCACAAGCTTGAGAATGAGTACTATGCGCTTAAGATGGTTGGGTCAGAGATTGAGACCTACACCAAGCTGTCTAATGACTATGCTGCTCTTTGCCCAAACATGTCTCGACCTATGTATCGAAGAATCGAACTGTACATCAAGGGTTTGGCTCCAGAAATTCGAAGCCATGTAACTTCAGCCAACCACACTACCATTCAGCCGATCGTTCGACTTGCTCACAAACTTACTGATCAGGCCGTAGAAGAGGGCAGGTTGCCCAAAAGGATCAGTGCTACTGTCGGAACTTCTAGTGACAACAAGCGTAAGTGGGAAGGAAATCAAAGCAAGGATGCTAACCCCACTCAGGCCCCAGCACAGCAAAGGAAAACTGAAAGCAACAAGGGCACTCAACAACAGGGTGGCTATCGCGGTAACCACCCCAAGTGCAACAAGTGCAATCGACATCACAGCGGGCCGTGTGGGAAAGGTCAGTGTCAACGATGTAACAAAATGGGGCATGAGGCCAAGGACTGCAGGAGTCCACGTCCTGTGGGGCAGAACCAGCAGCAACAACATCACGGGAATGCCAAGGGTTGTTTCCAATGTGGAGCTGAGGGGCACTTTAAGAAGAATTGCCCTGAACTGAACCAGAACCGCAACAACAATCAGGGAGCTGGAAACAACGATCAGAACAACAATGCTGGGAATGGTGCTAGAGGAAGGGCTTTTGTGATTGGAGCCGGAGAAGCGAGGAATGACCCCAATGTCGTGGCGGGTAAGTTCCTACTTGATGATCGTTATGTTTCTGTGTTATTTGATTCCGGTGCCGATGCTAGTTATGTGTCCCTACGTATTAGTAAGAAGCTTAAGCGTCCGCTTTCGTTACTAAGTTCGCATCATATCGTCGAGTTAGCTAATGGTAGAAATATCGAGGCCTCACATGTTATCAAAGGCTGCAAACTAGAATTGTCTGGTCAGACATTTAGTATCGATCTTTTCCCTGTTACTCTTGGAAGCTTCGACGTCGTCATTGGTATGGATTGGCTATCCAAGCATCGCGCTGAGATCCTCTGTCAAGAGAAAGCAGTTCGCATTCCCCGTCGTTCTGGCAAACCCCTCATTGTACAAGGTGGCAAAGGCGGAGAAATCTCCGGCGTTATCTCTTTCTTGAAGGCCCAGAAGTGTTTACAAAAAGGGCACACCGCTATCTTAGCACTTGTCACCAACACGCAGGAAAAGGAAAAGAGGATTGAAGATTTTCTGGTAGTGCGTGACTACCCTGAGGTATTTCCTGAGGAACTACCTGGACTCCCTCCCCACCGTCAGGTCGAATTCCAAATCGAGCTAGCTCCCGGAGCAGCACCCATAGCTCGTGCACCGTACCGTCTAGCCCCTGCAGAACTGAAAGAACTCTCTACGCAACTACAGGAACTTTTGGACAAAGGATTTATCCGTCCCAGTTCATCACCCTGGGGAGCCCCAGTACTCTTTGTTAAGAAAAAGGATGGCACATTCCGAATGTGCATCGACTATCGTGAGCTGAACAAGGTTACCATCAAGAATCGTTACCCTCTCCCGTGAATCGACGACCTATTCGATCAACTGCAAGGATCAAGCTACTACTCTAAGATTGACCTGCGATCAGGCTACCATCAGTTAAGGGTCCGTAATGAAGACATCTCCAAAACTGCATTCAGAACTCGTTATGGTCATTATGAATTCCTCGTTATGCCCTTTGGAATGACCAACGCGCCCGCGGTATTCATGGATCTCATGAACCGAGTGTGCAAACCCTACCTCGACAAGTTTGTGATCGTGTTTATAGACGACATCCTGATCTACTCGAAAAGTCAAGAAGAGCATGAACAGCACCTACGCCTTATCCTCGAACTCCTTCGCAATGAGCAACTGTATGCCAAGTTCTCGAAATGCGACTTCTGGCTTCGAGAAGTCCATTTCCTTGGGCACGTGGTTAACAAGGATGGAATCCACGTCGACCCTGCAAAGATTGACTCTATAAAGAATTGGCCTACCCCTAAGACTCCGACCGAAGTCCGCCAATTCTTGGGACTGGCGGGATACTATCGAAGATTTATCATGGGATTCTCCAAGATCGCCCAGCCTCTCACAGCTCTTACTCAGAAGGGTATGGTTTATAAATGGGGTGAAGCTCAGGAAACCGCATTTCAGAAACTAAAGGATAATCTCTGTAGTGCTCCTATTCTCTCGTTGCCTGAAGGCACTGACGACTTTGTGGTTTACTGCGATGCATCCATCCATGGGCTCGGTTGTGTGTTAATGCAACACGACAAAGTTATTGCTTACGCCTCTCGACAACTTAAGACGTACGAAAGGAACTACACTACGCACGACTTGGAACTAGGAGCAGTGATCTTTGCGCTTAAGATATGGAGACATTACCTGTACGGTACCAAGTGCACCATTTACACCGATCACAGGAGTCTCGAGCATATCTTTAAGCAAAAGGAATTAAACATGCGACAACGTCGATGGGTCGAACTTCTGAATGATTATGAATGCGCCATCAAATACCATCCGGGCAAGGCCAATGTCGTGGCAGACGCCCTCAGTCGAAAGGACACTATACCAAAGCGCGTGCGAGCATTGCAACTTACCATCCAGTCTAACCTCCCTACACAGATCCGAAATGCTCAAGTTGAAGCATTGAAACCGGAAAACATCAGGGCCGAGTCTCTGCGAGGGTCGAGGCAGCAACTAGAACAGAAAGAAGATGGTGCTTACTATGTAACAGGGCGCATTTGGGTTCCACTCTTTGGAGATTTACGTGAACTCGTGATGGACGAAGCCCACAAGTCCCGCTACTCAGTACATCCTGGTTCGGACAAGATGTACCACGACTTGAAGACTACATATTGGTGGCCTGGTATGAAGGCCCACATAGCAGCATACGTCAGCAAATGTTTGACTTGCGCGAGAGTCAAGACAGAATACCAGAAGCCAGCAGGTCTACTCCAACAACCAGAAATCCCGAAATGGAAATGGGAGCAAATTTCCATGGATTTTGTTACAGGGCTACCTAGGTCTCAACGCGGGAATGATACTATTTGGGTGATAGTAGATCGATTGACTAAGTCTGCACACTTTCTGGCCATTAAGGAAACAGACAAGTTTTCTACCTTGGTGGAGGTTTACTTAAAGGAAGTAGTTTCGAGGCACGGGGTGCCAACTTCTATTATTTCCGACCGAGACGCTCGTTTTACTTCCGAGTTGTGGCAAGCTATGCACAAATCCTTTGGCTCACGTTTGGACATGAGCACCGCTTATCACCCACAAACGGATGGGCAGTCTGAGCGCACCATCCAAACCCTGGAAGACATGCTTAGAGCATGTGTGATCGATTTTGGCAAGAACTAGGAGAAACATCTACCGCTAGTAGAGTTCTCCTACAACAACAGTTACCACACTAGTATTCAGGCAGCACCTTTTGAGGCATTGTACGGTCGTAAATGTCGGTCACCTCTCTGCTGGGCGGAAATCGGTGATAGTCAAATCACGGGCCCAGAGATGGTGGTAGATACAACGGAAAAGATTGCCCAGATCAGACAACGCATGGCGGCAGCTCGTGACCGTCAGAAGAGCTACGCTGATAAGCGTAGGAAACCATTGGAATTCCAGGTCGGTGACCGGGTTCTACTTAAAGTCTCACCCTGGAAGGGTGTGGTTCGTAACGGTAAACGGGGCAAGCTGAACCCGCGATATGTTGGACCATTCGAAATTACCGAGAAAATCGGTAAGGTTGCTTATAGATTGAACCTGCCTGCAGAGCTGAGTGCAGTGCACAATGTCTTTCACGTGTCTAATCTGAAGAAGTGTCTGTCAGATGAAACGCTCATAATTCCTTTCAAGGAACTCACTATTGATGAACAGCTACACTTTACTGAGGAACCGATTGAGATCACGGATCGAGAGATCAAAACCCTCAAACATAGCCAGATACCTCTCGTGCGAGTTCGTTGGAACTCACGACGCGGCCCAGAGTTTACCTGGGAGCGGGAAGACCAGATGAAGTCCAAGTATCCCCAGTTGTTCCCAAACGAAACCCCCAGCGCTGAAGCTACAACTGAATTTCGGGACGAAATTCCAAACTAACGGGGGGATGATGTGACACCCCGTTGAAACACGCTAGCTTGGCAGTGGCTGCCTTAACTTTCGGGACGAAAGTTCTTAAAACTTGGGGATAATGTGACACTCTAGGTTTTTCCGAACGAACACCTTGTAATTTTTGCGTATATATATGATATTAAATGAAAATGTGATCCTTTTTGCATTTTATGTGTTGTATGTATATATATATATATATATATATGAGAGTCGAGACCACGACCCGAGACCATGACTCGCAACCACTCGGTTGCGAGTGGGCCACTCGGTCTCGAGTGGACCTCTTGAGCCGAAACCGGTTGGGCCGAAACCCCCAAGCCCAACTCGAGATCTCTAGTATAAATCCTAACCTTCCCCACTTGCTTCATTTTGTTGCACAAACACACCCACACTTCTTCTATTCTCTCCCACTAGAAAACCCCAACAACACCACTTTCTCTTCCAACTTTCGGATCAAGCTCGGATTGCACAAGGATCTCGGACAAGAAACTCGGTCAAGATCATCACTCGGACACTTCATCTCCTCTCATTTTCTTCCTTTATTTCGGCTCATTCTTCTCCTTCTCAACCGGTTAGTGTTGTCATTATGTGCATAGAATTTATGAAATGTTTATGGACTAGATAGTGTTTAGTTAATAGTGTTGTGCATGATTTTTCAAATGATTTGTGAGTATTTCACCATATGTGTATACCATGTTAGGATGCTTGTTAAAATTGTCACACCCCCAAAATCCACCCGCGGAATACCACCGCTTGGGAGCGTGACTGACCAGGATCAAGCCATCAATCATATCAAACATAGCATTTAATAATAATAAAAGTAATTAACGTAAGTCACCATGACATGATTGATGTTTCAAAACCAAATACTGTTTTAAGTAGCGGAAGCATAGTAAAGTAAATTCAAAACGAGTTATGAGTTCGACATCATTAACGATCCATCTGCCCACAACGACCTGCTCCTTCCCTGTGCAAGCTCCCAAGTATACCTAAGGTCCTGCAAGGCATGCAGCAAATAATCAACAAACTAGTTGAGCGAGTTCACAGAAAGTAAGTTCATAAAGTAATGCATAAGTATAGCTAGTGGGGGCTTCCCATACTAGTGTGTAATAAAGGTGGGGGCTTCCCATGTTCATCCTGGTTAATGAGGGCTTCTCATTAACGGTACTTACTAGACTAACTTCCGACCATGTGTTCTTCTTTACCGAGAACAGGAAAACGTACAGGGTCACGTAGGCTTTACGTGACGTGCCCTTCCCCGAGGACAGTGGTACGCGTGGGGGCTACGTAGGCTTTACGCAGCGTGGCCTTCCGACCTGGAAGCCAGTAGATGGTATTGGGTTACGTAGGCTTTACGTAACGTGTCCTCCCGACCCGGGAGACATATGGCAAATATACTGGGTTACGTAGGCTTTACGTAACGTGTCCTGACTAACCTGAGGACGATGGTCTATAGTCTGGTATATGCGTAAGTACGAGTAATCATTCCATATCCAACATATCCAACCCAATTCCCAACCCGGGAATCCCATGCCTTGGCTGTGTGAACTCACCTTGGTTTGCTCGGCAGATACACAGAAAGTACAAGTAGCAAGTAAATGATCACTCACGTCCTATCATGGTTATTATACGAGTCAGGTTCGTATATAGCACGTATATAGTAATCACGTATAGTCATGGCAAACATGTACGCACGTAAACAGATAAGACATAGCATGTGAGGATCCAATTGTTCTAAGTCCATTCATACCCGGCCCAATGACATAAGCAGCCCAATAACAAAACAATCCAGATTCTCAATCGGCCCAAATAGCAAACACATACAAGTCCATTAATAAACAGTCCACAATTCAAATCGTTGGGCTCAATAGATTGGGCCCGTGACAGTGAAGGCCCAACAGTGTGCGTGTAAAGGGTGGTCTCGAGTCGCAACGGAGATCTCGAGTCGCAACCGGAGATTACGAGTCGCAACAGCTGGTTGCGAGTCGCAATGGAGATCTCGGTTCATCATGGTCTGGTTACGAGTCGCAACGGGACTCGCAACCGTGGTTTCGGCTGGTGCTGTTTGTGGTTTCGAGTCGAGACGGGGAGGTTTCGACCCGCAATCTGAGTCGCAACTGGCTGTGTAACTGGTTTCCATAATTCTAGTCAATTAAACTCCGTGATTTCAGCAAACACTTAGGCAGTTTCGGAAATCAGATCAAACAAGGATTGTACAACATTCAATCATATTCATAATGTCTTCAAACCTTCATCATTTAGCAAATTCATAACCGTATCAAATCAATAATCGGATTATCAACCAACACTAAACCGAATCCTAATCATAACACCATCCTAGCATGCACCCTAATTCGCATGTACAAACAGAATCATCTCAGCCGATTACAAACATCAATCCGGACCAATTAACAAATCACTCATGCAACCTATTTCGTATGAAAACATGATCATCATTCACAGAAACCGATTAACAAGAGCACAATCAAATAACTCATACCAACCGAATACTAAATCATACAATCCGATTTATCATGGCATCACCTAAGCATAAAACACATAATCATAGATAATATACTAACCGATTACAAGTAACGAGATGTGATCCGAACAAGAGGGTGGTCGGATGGCCTTGTGCCGTCGGTTCCTCAACAAGCCGAGAGAGAGAGAGAGCAAAGCTTCTAGGGTTTGTGTGTGTTTGTGATTTGCAAAAATGGTAAAACAAAACCCCTAACTCGGTTTTGTGTTGCGAGTGGGGAGTGGGCCGAGCCCACTTGGTTGTCTAATGGTCCGCGTGCACAAGGAGTGGCCCAAAGGGCTTTGTGTGGCCGGTTTGTGTAGTTTGGGCTCGTGCAACACATAACATTCATACATACACAACACACGTAAACAATTATTCATTTAAAATCATATAATTCAGTTCTCATGAGCACGTAACGTTACATCAAAGCATGTCTAAAGTTCGAGTTGTCACATTATCCCCAACTAATTGGAAATTTCGTCCCGAAATTTGGTATGCACTCACTGAGGAAGCTAGGTAAACTGTACTGTTCACTGGTTTTCCTGGGGTGTCACATCCTCCCCCCGTTGATCTGGAATTTCGTCCCGAAATTCCGAAGTAGTAGCTTCAGCCTCAGTAGTGGTTGCCTTGTTCCCGAATAACTGGGGGTACTTTTCTGTCATCCTGTTTTCGCGTTCCCAGGTGTACTCTGGGCCACGTTTGGAGTTCCAACGAACTCGGACAAGAGGGATTCTCTTGTGTTTGAGGACCTTCACATCCCGGTCCGTGATTTCGACTGGTTCCTCGACGAACTGCAACCGCTCGTCGATAGTGAGTTCCTTAAAAGGAATGATAAGATTTTCATCTGATAGGCACTTCTTTAGGTTCGATACATGAAAGACATTGTGAACTGCCCCGAGTTCAGCTGGTAATTTCAACTTGTAGGCTACCTTGCCAATCTTTTCTATGATTTCGAATGGTCCGACGTATCGCGGATTCAGTTTACCCCGTTTGCCAAAACGAACTACACCCTTCCAGGGTGAGACTTTCAATAAAACCCGGTCCCCGACCTCAAATTCCAATGGCTTTCTACGCTTATCTGCGTAGGCTTTCTGACGGTCTCGTGCTGCCGCCATGCGTTGTCGTATCTGTGCAATCTTTTCTGTGGCGTCCACTACAATCTCTGGACCCGTAATCTGACTATCTCCCACCTCTGCCCAACAGAGAGGTGACCGGCATTTACGCCCGTACAATGCCTCGAATGGAGCGGCTTGAATGCTGGTGTGATAACTGTTATTGTAAGAAAACTCCACCAAAGGGAGGTGCTTTTCCCAGCCGTTGCCGAAATCGATGACGCATGCCCGAAGCATGTCTTCAAGAGTTTGAATCGTACGCTCAGACTGTCCATCCGTCTGAGGGTGGTATGCTGTGCTCATGTCTAGTCGTGAGCCAAAGGATTTATGCATTGCTTGCCAAAGTTCTGACGTGAATCGTGCGTCGCGATCCGAAATGATGGACGTGGGCACCCCGTGCCTCGAGACAACTTCTTTAAGATAGACGTCTGCAAGTGTGGAGAACTTGTCCGTTTCCTTAATCGGCAGGAAGTGTGCAGACTTAGTGAGTCGATCAACTATGACCCATATCGTATCGTTCCCACGCTGGGATCTAGGTAGGCCTGTAACGAAATCCATGGAAATTTCTTCCCATTTCCACTGAGGTATCTTAGGCTGCTGAAGTAGACCAGCTGGTTTCTGATATTCGACCTTGACTCTTGCACATGTCAAGCATTTTCCAACATACGTAGCAATGTGGGCCTTCATACTAGGCCACCAATAGGTAGTGCTGATATCGTGGTACATTTTATCCGACCCTGGATGTACCGAATAGCGAGACTTGTGTGCTTCATCCATCACAAGTTCGCGTAGACCGCCATAGAGTGGGACCCAAATCCGGCCCGTTACATAGTAGGCGCCGTCTGCCTTCTGTTCCATTTGCTGCCGTGAGCCGCGTAAGGCTTCAGCCTTGACGTTTTCGGGCTTCAGTGCTTCTATCTGAGCAGCTCGTACCTGAGCAGGAAGGCTAGACTGAATCGTAAGCTGTAGTGCTCGCACGCGCTTCGGTAAAGTGTCCTTTCGACTAAGGGCATCAGCCACCACATTGGCTTTGCCTGGATGATACTTGATAGCGCATTCATAATCGTTTAGTAATTCGACCCATCGCCGTTGACGCATGTTCAAATCCTTCTGCTTAAGGATATGCTCGAGACTCCTGTGATCGGTGTAAATCGTGCACCTGGTACCGTACAGGTAGTGTCGCCATATCTTAAGCGCGAAAACAACAGCTCCCAGCTCTAAATCGTGCGTCGTGTAGTTGCGTTCATGAATCTTGAGTTGACGAGAGGCGTAAGCGATAACCTTGTCGCGCTGCATTAACACACATCCAAGTCCCCGAATGGATGCATCACAATAAACCACGAAGTCATCTGTGCCCTCTGGCAATGAGAGGATAGGTGCACTGCAAAGTCTATCCTTTAGGTGCTGAAAAGCAGTCTCCTGGGGCTCTCCCCAGCGATAGGTAACACCCTTCTGTGTCAGTAGCGTAAGCGGCTGAGCAATCTTCGAGAAGTCTCTAATAAACCGTCTGTAGTAACCTGCCAGACCCAAGAATTGGCGTATTTCCGTTGGCGTACGCGGTGCAGGCCAATTCCTGATCGAATCTACCTTGGATGGATCGACATGGATCCCATCCTTGTTTACCACGTGGCCTAAGAAGTGGACTTCACGAAGCCAGAAGTCGCATTTAGAAAGCTTGGCGTACAACTGTTCCTTCCGAAGGAGTTCCAAAATAAGGCGAAGATGCTGCTCGTGCTCCTCCTGACTCTTGGAGTAAATCAGGATGTCGTCGATGAACACAATGACGAACTTGTCGAGATAGGGTTTGCACACCCTGTTCATAAGATCCATAAATACCGCAGGCGCGTTCGTTAACCCGAATGGCATGACGAGAAACTCGTAGTGACCGTAACGAGTTCTGAAGGCTGTCTTGGAGACGTCCTCATCCCGGACTCTCAACTGATGGTACCCAGACCTCAAGTCTATCTTCGAGTAGTAACACGACCCTTGCAATTGGTCGAATAAGTCGTCTATGCGTGGAAGAGGATAACGGTTCTTCACCGTCACCTTGTTGAGTTCACGGTAGTCGATGCACATCCTGAACGTACCGTCTTTCTTCTTCACGAAAAGCACTGGAGCTCCCCAAGGCGAAGAGCTTGGTCGTATGAAACCCTTTTCCAAGAGTTCCTGCAGTTGCTTTGACAATTCCTCCAATTCTGATGGAGCCAGACGATATGGTGCGCGAGCTATGGGTGCTGCTCCTGGAGCGAGCTCGATCTGAAATTCGACCTGACGATGAGGCGGTAAGCCAGGTAAGTCTTCAGGAAACACCTGAGGGTAATCGCGTACAATTGGAATATCCTCCAATTTCTTTTCCTTTGCTGATGCGTCTGTAACGAGAGCCAGAATGGCTGCGTGACCTTTTCGTAAGCACTTCTGAGCCTTCAAGAAAGAGATGACGCCAACCACAGCACCACTCTTGTCGCCTTGAACTTCTAGAGGTTCCTGACCCGAACGAGGAATGCGAATAACCTTTTCGCTGCATAAGATTTCTGCCTGGTGTTGGGACAACCAATCCATCCCAATCACGACGTCGAAGCTACCCAAAACTATGGGAATGAGATCAATAGAGAAGGCTTGACCAGCTAAGATAAGATTACAACCTTGAACTACGTGCGTGGCTTCTAGACTTTTACCGTTAGCTAACTCGACTACATGTTTGGTGGGTAAAAGTGTTGGTGCACATTTTAGCAGTTGACACATTTTCACAGACATATAGCTTGTATCCGCACCCGAATCAAATAAAACAGTAACGTAAATATTGTCGAGGAGAAACTTACCCATAACAACGTTGGGATCGTTCACTGCGTCGCCTCGACCTAGCACGAATGCACGACCACGAGCTTCATTGCCGTTATTGTTGTTGTTCCCGCCGTTGTTATTCCCATTGCCCTGGTTATTGTTGTTGCGATTCTGGTTCAACTGAGGGCAATCGCGTTTGAAGTGACCTTCAGCCCCACACTGGAAACATCCCCGGTTTCCACGCTGTGGCTGCTGCTGCTGCTGCTGGTTCTGTGGAGCTGGTTGCTGAGGCTGCTGATTCTGATTCGCAGGACGAGGGCTCCTGCAGTCTTTGGCCTCGTGACCCATCTTAAGACACCTTTGACAACGACCCTTGTTACATGGGCCGTGGTGATGCCTGTTGCAGTTGTGGCACCTGGGTTGACTACCCTGATATCTCCTCTGTCTGTGACCACCAGAGGATTGCTGACTGGGACTCTGATAGTGGTCAATCTTCTGCTGCTGAGCTTGTGGCTGAACAATCGCTGAACCTTTGCTGGAATCCCCATCCCACTTTCTTTTACTGTCACCAGATGTAGCAGGAGTAACTGAGGTGGTGACGTTAGCAGTAGCAGTAACACGCTTGGGCAGTTTATTCTGATCCACTGCCTGATCGGTGATACGGTGAGCAAGACGCTGGATTTCTTGGATGTTTTCGAGGTTAGCCGACGTCACGTGGCTCTGAATTTCTGGCGCCAATCCCTTGAGATACAACTCAATGCGCTTGTATGGAGGGTCCACCATAGTAGGACACAGAACGGCCAGCTCATTAGACCGTTTAGTATACGCCTCGATTTCCGATCCAACCATTTTCAAGTTATACAGCTCGTCTTCTAGCTTGTGAATATCTTCCCGCGTGCAATACTCACGCTTGATGAGTTCCTTGAAATCGTTCCATGGGGTGGCGTTAGCAGCTGCCAACCCTAAGATTTGGACTTGGGCGTTCCACCAAGTCAGTGCTATCCCTTCCAAAGTACCAGTAGCAAACTTGACCTTGCGAGCCTCAGGGCACTCGCACATTTCGAATACCGATTCTAACTTCTCGAACCAGTGGAGGAGTCCAACCGCTCCTTCTGTGCCGCTGAAAGAGTTTGGACGACAGTCCATGAAGTTCTTGAAAGTGCAGACTGGCTGCTGCGCGTGTTGACCTATTGTGTACGAATAGGACGAAGTTAAATACGGGAGTTAATGTAGGATCTAAAGATCCTAGTGTGTGCCTATACTGCAGGATATACTACCTGCTTGAGCTGCTGCAACTGCCGCAGCAACTTGAGCTTGAACGAGAGCCTCTAGCTGGGCTTGTGTCATGTTGATTCGTCCAGACATGATCTTCATAGTAACAAGTAGCATACGTAAGAATGGTTCGCGAGTAGGGCGATGACAGAAAAGTGTAGGCATATAGGTGTTCTCATGTAATCAAGCATGTGTATCTAAGCGTAATGCGAGCAAAGTTCTAAACAGTTCTAGCAAACAGGCAATAAACATAAACCTTATTACCTAGGATGTCGAGTCTTGCACGTGGAGCGAAGCGTCGTTGTGGATCGTTGAGAGCACTATACTGGTTATAGTCTGGTTTTAATAAAAACGTTTTCCCATATTAAAACCAAGTTCTCTATAACCAATGGCTCTGATACCAATCTGTCACACCCCCAAAATCCACCCGCGGAATACCACCGCTTGGGAGCGTGACTGACCAGGATCAAGCCATCAATCATATCAAACATAGCATTTAATAATAATAAAAGTAATTAACGTAAGTCACCATGACATGATTGATGTTTCAAAACCAAATACTGTTTTAAGTAGCGGAAGCATAGTAAAGTAAATTCAAAACGAGTTATGAGTTCGACATCATTAACGATCCATCTGCCCACAACGACCTGCTCCTTCCCTGTGCAAGCTCCCAAGTATACCTAAGGTCCTGCAAGGCATGCAGCAAATAATCAACAAACTAGTTGAGCGAGTTCACAGAAAGTAAGTTCATAAAGTAATGCATAAGTATAGCTAGTGGGGGCTTCCCATACTAGTGTGTAATAAAGGTGGGGGCTTCCCATGTTCATCCTGGTTAATGAGGGCTTCTCATTAACGGTACTTACTAGACTAACTTCCGACCATGTGTTCTTCTTTACCGAGAACAGGAAAACGTACAGGGTCACGTAGGCTTTACGTGACGTGCCCTTCCCCGAGGACAGTGGTACGCGTGGGGGCTACGTAGGCTTTACGCAGCGTGGCCTTCCGACCTGGAAGCCAGTAGATGGTATTGGGTTACGTAGGCTTTACGTAACGTGTCCTCCCGACCCGGGAGACATATGGCAAATATACTGGGTTACGTAGGCTTTACGTAACGTGTCCTGACTAACCTGAGGACGATGGTCTATAGTCTGGTATATGCGTAAGTACGAGTAATCATTCCATATCCAACATATCCAACCCAATTCCCAACCCGGGAATCCCATGCCTTGGCTGTGTGAACTCACCTTGGTTTGCTCGGCAGATACACAGAAAGTACAAGTAGCAAGTAAATGATCACTCACGTCCTATCATGGTTATTATACGAGTCAGGTTCGTATATAGCACGTATATAGTAATCACGTATAGTCATGGCAAACATGTACGCACGTAAACAGATAAGACATAGCATGTGAGGATCCAATTGTTCTAAGTCCATTCATACCCGGCCCAATGACATAAGCAGCCCAATAACAAAACAATCCAGATTCTCAATCGGCCCAAATAGCAAACACATACAAGTCCATTAATAAACAGTCCACAATTCAAATCGTTGGGCTCAATAGATTGGGCCCGTGACAGTGAAGGCCCAACAGTGTGCGTGTAAAGGGTGGTCTCGAGTCGCAACGGAGATCTCGAGTCGCAACCGGAGATTACGAGTCGCAACAGCTGGTTGCGAGTCGCAATGGAGATCTCGGTTCATCATGGTCTGGTTACGAGTCGCAACGGGACTCGCAACCGTGGTTTCGGCTGGTGCTGTTTGTGGTTTCGAGTCGAGACGGGGAGGTTTCGACCCGCAATCTGAGTCGCAACTGGCTGTGTAACTGGTTTCCATAATTCTAGTCAATTAAACTCCGTGATTTCAGCAAACACTTAGGCAGTTTCGGAAATCAGATCAAACAAGGATTGTACAACATTCAATCATATTCATAATGTCTTCAAACCTTCATCATTTAGCAAATTCATAACCGTATCAAATCAATAATCGGATTATCAACCAACACTAAACCGAATCCTAATCATAACACCATCCTAGCATGCACCCTAATTCGCATGTACAAACAGAATCATCTCAGCCGATTACAAACATCAATCCGGACCAATTAACAAATCACTCATGCAACCTATTTCGTATGAAAACATGATCATCATTCACAGAAACCGATTAACAAGAGCACAATCAAATAACTCATACCAACCGAATACTAAATCATACAATCCGATTTATCATGGCATCACCTAAGCATAAAACACATAATCATAGATAATATACTAACCGATTACAAGTAACGAGATGTGATCCGAACAAGAGGGTGGTCGGATGGCCTTGTGCCGTCGGTTCCTCAACAAGCCGAGAGAGAGAGAGAGCAAAGCTTCTAGGGTTTGTGTGTGTTTGTGATTTGCAAAAATGGTAAAACAAAACCCCTAACTCGGTTTTGTGTTGCGAGTGGGGAGTGGGCCGAGCCCACTTGGTTGTCTAATGGTCCGCGTGCACAAGGAGTGGCCCAAAGGGCTTTGTGTGGCCGGTTTGTGTAGTTTGGGCTCGTGCAACACATAACATTCATACATACACAACACACGTAAACAATTATTCATTTAAAATCATATAATTCAGTTCTCATGAGCACGTAACGTTACATCAAAGCATGTCTAAAGTTCGAGTTGTCACAAAAATGTTCAAATGACTAGTTGAATGTTTAAATTAAATGATAGGTAATTTGGAGATGAATGATGGATTTTTATGACAAAACATATTCTTGTATGAAAAGTGTTGTTTAAAGATGATGAACTAAGGATTGTGTGTAATTCATGAACAATATGGTTTATGTTTGCTTTGAATATGAAAACCCTAGAATTTTGAATATGGATGAACATGTTGAATGATAGTTGAAGATGTGAAAACCCTTATGATTTGATCCATTTTTACAAATAGACAGATTAGGAAAACTTGTTTCTTAAACCTCATTGGTTGTTTCCTAATCTGGGCCTGATTACATAGTACATTTCGGACTGTTACATCTGCATCATCACGTGTACATGAAAGGGACAGCTTACGACTCGCAACCGCGCCGTTGCGACTCGCAACCATGGCATGACAACTCGAGACCACGCAGTTGCGACTCGCAACCATAGCATGACAACTCGAAACCTCACGATTGCGACTCGAGACTACGACGGTTGCGACTCGCAACCACAGCGTGATAACTCGAGACCACACGGTTGCGACTCGCAACCACAGCGTGACAAGCCGAGACCTCCTGGTTGCGACTTGAGACCATCTGGTTGCGACTGGGCTGTCCACTTTGGTTATTGGGCCATAGTATGCTTGATATGGGCTACCTGTTGACTGATCTGCGTGTTACTGTTTGACTATTTAAATGCTAGGGCCGGCCCAATAACCCACTGTCCATATTGTTTTGCATGCAACATGTTAGTTATGTGTAAGTTTTTACGTGATTGCTTGTACGCCAAACCTGACCTATACCGGTAACCATGTTAGGACGTGGTGACCAGCGTGTTTGACCAAGTAACCTAAATCTGCCGAGTAACCCAAGGTGAGTTCACACACTAAAAGCATGCGTCCCGCGGAGGGACACGAACAAACTACCAACTTTGGGAAAATACTATTGACCCATTATTCCGGGGGAAAACAGAATGGGTAATTACTATCTCCGGGGGAGATACGTTTGGATATTATTTATAAATCACAACTAGCCAGACTAAACGAAACTCTATCACTTTAAGTCCCTGCTTACAGTACCGATTAATCGCCGGGGGCGAACGGGTTATTAGTTGATAGCGCTATTAGGTTTGACAACCTCACACCGTGACCGGGGGAGATCGGGCGTGAACTAGTAGACCTTGCAACATGGTCAATGACGATAGACATTGACTCGGGGCACGAATATTTATATTCCGTCAACAGTTTCGGTATCCACAGTTTAGTGAGCTTACAGATGGGGTAGCTCCCCACAACGTGATTATAAATGCTTTATTTAAACAACTTACGTTTTTGGTAAACTAAAACTGGACAACCAGTGAACTCACTCAGCATTATTGTTGACCCCTTACTGCATGCTTTGCAGGTAACCAGTGACGAAGGAGCTTGCTGCTTGGGAACGAGTAGTGTCTGTCCACCCTTGTGTTGGGTGTTACCTTATTTTGAACTATGAACTTTGTTTAAACTGCCTTACATATGCTTCCGCTACTTATTACTGTTTGAACTTGAAACCTTAAACTCTGAACTTGATATTTGCTAATCTTATGGTTAGTAAGTATTACTTTTTGTTATCAATTTAAATATTCAGTATAATTGGTGGCTGGATCCTGGTCAGTCACGCCCTTAAAGCGGGTGTTATCCGCAGGTGGATTTTGGGGGTGTGACAGGACCTTCCAAAGACGCAAGAATGTGATAATTTTGCAAATGCACTTGGTCAACAGACATTTTGGTAATTTTCCCATGTAAATATTTTTCTATGGTGCCATTCAAGTTTGACATTCTTTTTATTGATACAAATTTATTGCACATCACAAGGTTATACCGCACAACGTTGCATATGTGTTTGATTTATTACAAGGAATTCTACATAACAAGCTAAAAAGATGGTCATTTGTGGTGATCATTATTCTTATCCGAAATCTATCTTAATTATCATCATAATTAACCTTCAGGGGGTACGAGTTTGCAATCCTTGATTTCGGATTTACATTCCTTGAGGAGGTTCTGTGCTATACGAAACACTATTTCCCTTTCAACTACTCCAGGAAACTTTTGTAGACCATCGTTATACGCTTGCTTGATTGTTGGGCACTCGCACTCATCGCACTTGCACCTGAACTTTGCAATCTTTAAAGCCGAACAACACCAGCTAAGGAGTTCCCTATCTACTTTAGGGAAATTAAAAACATCAATGGCGCACATGTAACAATGGCCTCTTCTTGGAATTTTGGGGCGCTGCTCCTTGGAGGCTATAGGGTTCTCAAGGCGGTCTATCATCTTTTCATGTCCAATATCCTCTTTGATTGGAGTGATGATGGTGGTTCTATATGCAGAAATCTTAAAAAATACTACAATAGCTATCAAGCAAACTACAGAACTTGTAAGTTTAGCCATAATTGGATGTTTCTTTTCTTTAGGCACGTTTGGTGAAGAATGCAACAAAGTAAATATATAGGCCTTTGATTTGTTTTGAATACACTTTGTTTATACACTTATTCTATATCTTTACGTCTAAATCGAAAATTTGAGAATTGAGATAACATATAATTTAAAACTTTATATAATATGTTATGTCTATATTAACTCAAACACAAGACAAAAATATATAATTATACATTATAGTAATTGAGTGATTGTTTAATAGTCTACATGCCAAGTGGCATGTACAATATTAATATTATTATTATTATTATTATTATTATTATTATTATTATTATTATTATTATTATTATTATTATTCTTGTTTTTTATTTTGTATATATTTTTCATCGGATAAAATACATAACCAAGCGTTGCACGTGCCCTGCTGGTATACCTCCTATTTCTTCCAAAAGGTGCACGTTCGATTCACTTCCCCATATTTATCATATTTGTATGCGTAAATTGCTGTGTTTCAGCCATTGTGTTTGTTTCGAATTGTCATTTTTCCCTGACTTCTCCATTTTCTTGTCATTTTGATCAAATTGTCTAATTCAGTCTAAAATTCTGGTTATAACCAGATGTAATTTTTGGCATAACTGTTGTGTAGTGATAACCAATGATAGTTTACAACATAATTTATAAACCTTATAAAATGGCAATTTACTCTATTTGTATTTCCTCTTTCATTATTAATTTTCCGGTTTGTTATTTTTTTTTATGTTTTTTCTTTTACTTTGTTAATTTCTTTATCATTCTTTTTTTCCTTTTATGTTTCTTTCTAAAAAGTTTTTTTTTTTTCTTTTTGCCTTTTTCTCTTTCTTTCTACTTCTTTTATCATTCTTTTGTTCTCTATGTTATTTATCTTAATTTTATACCTTCTCTTATTGACCGTTGAGAATACCATAACATACCGAACTACTAATGTTCAAATTTTTTAAGCGTAACAAGCCGAAACGTTACCGATCCATCACCCACCGTATCTCTTAATTCGCTACTCGCTGTGAAGCCATTAGCCATTTCAAAAGATGTGTGACAACCCCTAATTAGCTGAAAGTATTAAGAAAGAGTAAACAAATTAAAATGAAATGTTTATTTTTGTTGCTCGGTGCACATGCATAATCTTATCTTCATACAAAAGGACATAAAGTGAAGTTTATTTTTGCTGAATATATTTAATGTAGTTGGCTTAACAGAGGTCTTTACCAAATTCTGTTTCAAGTCTTTGTTAGTATGATATATAATTTTATTAAGTATTAAATCCAAAAGTGTTCCAAGTATGCATCGTAGTATCTACTCATGAACACACACGTCCTTTATCACCTATGTAACAATGAATTCAAATCTATATGATGAATTCATGCTTAATGTAACGCTATTATCGTCTCTCTCTCTCTAAACATACATGCATGCATAGATACATATTGTGGGAATGTCTTGTGCGTAACACTAAATGTTGCGAGAATACGTAGAACAAAATTAGTCACCTATTTTTTCAATTCTAAAAACCTAAAAAGTAGATGAAAATATTATAAATGTAAGATTTATTGTTTTTTCACACTAGAATTCAAAGCAAAAAACAAAAAATGTTCAGTTTCTACATAACCTACACATATGTAAGTTTTATGTAGGTTAAATTACCTACATATGTAACTAAAAATACATGGCTTTTTATAAATGTAAGCAACATAAAATTTTAAAAATATAAAACTTAAATCCCAAAATTTAGTGATTTAGAGTTGTTCTTTTTGTTCTCGCAATAATTTGTGTTCTATAATGATTCACATCCTATGTATATAGAGGTGGGGTTTAGGAAAAACGCCTAAAAGTGTGAAAACAGTGAGAACGATTTTGGTGTTAACATGCGGTGCTGGTGCTAACTTACACTAAGGGTAATATTGTCAAAAAGCTCATGCACATGTCACTCACATGCATATTCCAACATCTTTTTTAAAATCTCGTAACTTTTCTATACGTTATTATCTAAAAAAAATACACCATAAAATCAAGTGTTTTATTATCTTTCTAACGAGTATACTATTGCTATACTTTTAAAATTAAAAAAAAATAACATCAACTGGGTGTTTAAATAAAAACGCCATAAAAACATACAGTTCAGAAAAACCCCATGAAAAATACCCCGTTGAAAACACCATAAAAACACCTAGTTCAAAAAATCGCTATATAAAACCCAGTTGAAAACGCTATATAAAAACACACAGTTCAGAAAAACGTCATGGAAAACTCAGTTGAAAACGCCATAAAAACATTTAGTTCAGAAAACGCTATAAAAACCAGTTGAAACGCCGTAAAAAAAAGTAAAGTTTAAAACGCCATAAAAAACCCACGTATTTTTTTTGCGAAAAATATATCTATAGTGTGATTTTTTTTTTTGAAAAAATAATCACGATTAAAAAAGTTATTGGCGTTTAAATATGAT
Source organism: Helianthus annuus (assembly GCF_002127325.2). NCBI lineage: Eukaryota > Viridiplantae > Streptophyta > Magnoliopsida > Asterales > Asteraceae > Helianthus > Helianthus annuus. The sequence continues at coordinate 108,589,564 of NC_035445.2, read as the reverse complement.
TGGGGGAAATGACATGTGATTAGCATGTGCACCCCTGTTTGGATGTACATATTTTATCCGTCCTGATAGTTCCAAGGCCCCTAGTATTTACAAAAATGTCACCGCATCAATCTCAGCCACAAACCATGAAGATCTTATGGCTGAGAATCGTTCTCACCATTTTAACACTTTGAGACGTTTTCTACTGATCATATTCCTATATATATACATATATATATATACATATATATATATACATATATATATACATATATATATATACATATATATATAGGGGGCTGCTAGAATGAGAACCACCCCGAGTTGTAAGAACCGCGAGAACTACACCCCACGGAGCGCCGTTCGCCGCGATTTTTTTTTTACAAGTAGATGTGTGCATTATTAACACTGCCGTAAAAAATCACGGCGAACGGCGCTCCGTGGGGTGTACTTTTTTACACCTCAAGTTTGGTGTTTTTTAATTTTTTTTCTTTTTTTTTCACCAAACTTGAGGTGTAAAAAAGTACACCCCACGGAGCGCCGTTCGCCGTGATTTTTTACGGCCGTGTTTATAATGCACACATCTACTTGTAAAAAAAAATCGCGGCGAACGGCGCTCCGTGGGGTGTAGTTCTCGCGGTTCTTACAACTCGAGGTGGTTCTCATTCTAACGGCTCCCTATATATATATATATATATATATATATATATATATATATATATATATATATATATATATATATATATATATATATATATATATACAGAGAGAGAGCGAAAGAGAATGAGATCAGGAGAAAACGCTCAAAATTGTGAGAACGGTGAGAACGCTTCCTAGCCTAACACGTGTCACGCGGCATAGAGAAGGGCGGAGGGGCTTTTTTGTCCTTTCATATTTCTTTTTTTTAAACGCGTGCCACATCCCGTTTCCATTTTTTTGGCGTTTAATAAATACGCCACGTTTTATTGTTTGTAAATCAGGATCATAGTTAATATTTTAGCGTTTTAATTATGTTTTGTTCTTTTTATGGTTTTTCAAATCAGGATGCATGTCTATGATGTAAAAATCATCAATAATTTTCTTGATGTTTATTATATCAAGTAGGATATAGGTCTATAATTTGACAGACAATTATGGCGTTTTGAAAAGATAAATAAATTTAGTTTTCCATGTAGTGTCTTTTAATATAATAAATGTTTGGCAATAATGTTACCATCTCTTCATTTTACTGTTTAGCAATTACTGTTTCATTCAATTTCATCGGTGAATTAGTGTTGATTTTTCAGTAATACCTTGTTTGGCGTTTTTGGCGTTTTATAGCAACATCGTTTTGGTGTTTTTGGCGTTTTATTTTAAATTTTAATAGAGAATTAGATAATAAAATCAGAGAATTAGATAACAAACAATAGAAACTGAAAAAATAATAAAAATATAATCTAATTTCTCTTCCAAATCTTCACTGTCATCAGCCTCTTCTACTTTAACCTTTTTGGCGTTTTGAACCTGTTTTGAATACCTAATGTAGATCCTTTTGTCCTACGTAACGCATGTCTTCATTAAGGGGTAAAAGTCTTTTTTTCTTCGTTTTTTCATGAAAATTTGTCCATCTCATTCAGCAAAAGCTTATAGATATACCCACCTCAGAGTAGAATCCATTCAGTGAAACTTCATTCAGAACAATACTCAATAAAGAAGAAATGCCGTTCCGCATATGTGGCTTTTTTAAGTATCTTTTTGGCGTTTAAAAGTGAATGGTTTGTTGGAAAGATGGCGTTTATTTTTTTGGTGGTGTGATCAGTTGATTGTGCAGAGTCGTCTCTCTTATAGGATGTTTTTGGCGCGTAGTTTAGGCGGTATTTTTATTTATAATAAATGATATTAATAAAGTAGCCGTCTTTTCAATTACTGTGTGTATCTTTTACTGATTTTGTTCAGGTTTTTATGAGTTTTTATGGTCTTAGACATTACATCTTCCAAGTTTGGCGTTTTTTTTAATGGCTTTAAGTAGTTTTTGGCGTTTGTTTCCATTTTTAGCTTTTAATAATTCTTCTCTAAATTACTTGATGGATCGGTTCGAGACCCTAAACGGTCAGTAAAGGCAGTTCATCATTGATTACTAAGGCGGAATCAAAGTTATCAACGTCAAAACAGCTTGTATCCTTTTAACTTCCTTTCTATTACTGATTCTGAGACTTTACACGTGTTTCTGACACAATTTTGGCAGCACCTCGTCTCTAAACACAAGACCTAATTCCGCTCGAACTGTTACAAATAAAAAGAACATCCCCTATTTATAGATGGCTGATTCCGCTTGAAACTACAAGCAGGATCTGATTTCGCTTGAACCGTTGAAGCGGAATCACCATATAACATTCAAGCGGAATACCTAGGTTGATGTTTGGAGCGGAATTACATAAAATCTTGATTTCGCTTGAAATGACTAACATGTCATTTCCAGCGGAATTACAACATAAATCCCACTTTTTCATTTCCAAACCCTAATCAACCTATCTAGACCTAAGACTCGATTAAGACGTAGTAAACAGACATTCTGTGCACCAACAGACTCCCCTTTGGATGTTGACGAAGTCTTCGTCGTCGAGTCTTCAGTCTTGGTCTCTTTCCAAATTTGTCTTTGTAAAAACTCTCTCTTCACAGGTTCACAATCTCAACCTAGCTTCATCTACAATCTCCTCTTTGACTGTTGATCCAGAAATCAGACTCCCCCTTTCACAGACTCCCTCTCTCGCTATTCTGGGACTTGAATTCTGGTTCAAACTTTGACGTTTTGATGCCGTGGGGATTTTGAAATCCACAACCTGCATTCTCAAACATATAACATTACAATCTATTGATATTCAACAATAAATCACATTATCTATCAGTTTTAGAAATCCACTCAAGTATTCAGGTCCAAGTTAATGACCCTGATTACTCAATTAATCTACCAAGTTCAACTTAATGACCTTGGTTGATTAATGACAAATCAAACTGATTTAGTTCAACAATTTTTCAAACTTTTTCTGAAAATCACAAGTTTCAAGTTAATGAACTTGTTTTTGACTTTTCATCAATCAAACTTTATGTTGATGCATGGAATGTCTGTTGACTTCGTATACATCAAGTCTTAGGTCAAGATTGGTCAAATTAGGAGCTAGAAAGTCAAAATTGTATTTTATGATTTAGTTTCGCTTGTTTGAACACTTAGAAGTTCCACTGTTGAGAGCATTTGGTACTTAAACTCTATCTATTTGTAATCAGAATGCAATAAAAGAAAAGGAATTGAAAAGGAAAAGTTGTGTTACTTCGCATATATTGATTCCGCCTTTATACGTGAAGATGAACTATCTCAACTGACTGTTTAGGGTCGGAACACGGTCCAACAAGTGGTATCAGAGCTCAGGACGAGGAGTTCATACTACTACAGCTTGATTCTACCGATTTCTCTGATTTCTACTCACTTTCTCTCAGACTTTTTCAGTTTGAACTGGTTCCTACGGTTGAAATGGCCTGAATTTTGACTATAACGTGTGAAACACAGTAATAACAAAACCTAGAAAGTTTCAAGTTAAAATTCGGACTAAATGTCACACCCTGGCTTTGCGGAAGCGTGGTTATTTTGGTGTGACTTCTTAATACCATAGCTTAATCATAACAAAGCTATATGAATTTAAAATATGCAAGATCATCCATTAAAAATAAAAGTATCGAAACATTGTCTTAACGGGTTAACTCCCAACAACCATAACTTGTCTAAACATTACAAATTCAAATAGAAACATGAATTCAAGGACTGTGACTTGTCCAGGTAAGAGTCACATTCCCCGAACCCTGGATGACCTTGAGCCTAATGCAGCGGAAAACAAGCCATACCGCGCCAGATCGTTAGTTTCCTGAAATACATGTAAGTTGAAAAATCAACAATAATGTTGAGCGAGTTCATGCGAAAGTGAGTAAATAAACCTTTATCTTTATCAAAAACCTGGTATGTAGCAAATAAGGAAAAAGAGGTCACCAACGGTTTGCAAGGCCATTGATATGTGTGAAGTGCAAGTAGGAAGACTCAAACCTAGCGGATTTTGCGTCGGGCACAAAGTCACCCCAAGGTCTGTTATGCTGGACCTGGAGTTGGGCTCGCTACCCCCAGATAGATCTACCGCTTACGTCCCTCGGTCCTACCATGAGGATTAATGGCCTCCAGTTCCCGCCTACCCACTCACATGATCTAAGTAATAACCCTCCTTACGCTAACCATACCGTGTATCAAGTATTTCATAATCATAGTAACATGTATTTCACCCCCGCAGTTTATAAAAACTGAAAAGAGTTAAGAGAAAAGGGGGACATGAACTCACAGTCAGTGCGTCGCTAAATCAAGCACTCCAAATGTCCGAAAGCTGTGCAACGACCTACATGTGCTAATTCTATTAGACGGATGGCCGTGCTTTAGCTTTATAGTTTAATTTTTGGGAAACAGTTAGACAACTGTTCCTTGTATATATTTGGTAGTTAATCTCCTTCCCAAGGATGGGGGAATTAATACATGCGCGTTTATAATATTAAGTCTCACTTAATATATTTTACTTCTCATTCCAAAATATAATTATTTTTCTCAAAAATATTATATTTTCTCTTCGCATAATTCTTTCCAAAAATAATACGTTGATAAAATACGCATTTATGAATATTCCCGTATAAAGCGTAAGTTACGTTTTGGCGATTTAGTGGTAATAGTAATTACCGTTGTAACTTATATGTTTGTCGTGTAGGCGTTGGTATTATTTTGGGTTCGTCTACGTTTGTAAATATTATTTTTACTCTAAAAATAATATTTATATATTTTCACAAAATAATCATAAACAGTGTGGTGAAAAATATATTTATCGAATAAATATTTACCACGTTTAGTTTTGTGAAAAATCCCACCTCCGATTATTTAATAAATAAAGTCATGGCGAAATATGTTTGAAAATATATCAAAAATAGTCTAACACTTGTAAATAATTCTAAGTGTTAGATTTTAGAAAAATTTCGCCAGAGTTTCCCCTGTAACTGGAGGTGGCCACGCTTTCAAGCGTATCATTTTCTTTTACAAAAATCATTCCAACACTTCTTTAAATCAACCAATCAATTTCCGATACTTCAAACTAGTTTCAACACATCAAACTTGTAGACTAGTATGTAAAATCGCATTATTACATGAACTTGTAGTTTTTCCGAAAGTCATAGTGTAGATCACCTTATATTTAGTGGATCTATGTATAAAATAGTTTAGTCTTGTAAAAACCCTGTTTTTAAAACAAACCATCCTTTACAACTTCCCGACAACTTTTGTAAAAATTGTTATTTTGTCGGATTTTTCGTTTCACAAGTGTTTATACACCTGTAGTTTGTAAATATCATATTTATTAACATGTCATCCAACTTTTAAAAACATGATTTTCTCGACACTTGGTTCTATGAATATACCACTTGTACATACGTAGATCGGCTCGTTTTAAATACTATTTTACAAGTCAAAATACTTTTACACACGTTCATGTTTCTCGTGTGGTGGAGTTTCACCTTTTAACCCTCGTACCGACAGAAACAAGCTTATGTCAAGATTCGTGATCTTAACAAAGTCGGGTTAAACGATGATAAGAGCCACCACAACGTAGATCGGGCCTCAATAATCAACATATTCGAATGCTACAACATTTACACATGTTATGAGCTTTTAACCAACAATATTCGAGTTTTAGTAGACTTTATAGATTCAAAACGCATGATTCTGAATTTTAACCGTTAAAAATCATATTAACCACTTTAGATACGATCGAGAGTGAGTTTTAAACATTATACATCTAGCTCGGGGCTAGGGAAGAATCTAGTCGAAAATGGCGTGGATAAAAGCAAAGAAACGAGGTCCTTCAACTTCCGCTTGCTTCAAGGCTCCTTATACGTGACCCTCGACACTTGTATATACTTGGAACTTGCAAGATGGAAACCGAAATGGATGGATGGATGTGAGGTGCTCTCGGCCGAGAGTGGGAGGAGAGGAGAGAGTGGGAGTGAGTTGGTGATTTGTGTGGATGATTATCTCTAGTGTGTGTGTGTGAGTATTTATAGAGAAAATCAAGGCTATCGTCCATCGGTCACCATGTCCTCTAGATATGGAACAAGATTATATAAAATATTCAAAAGGTGTACTCCCTTGTCCCTTGGTTTGGCCGATTTCTTTAAGGGGGGGGGGTATCCGGTTGGATTTCGATTGTTCAGTTAGAGTTCAGTTACATCTAATAAGTTATCTTTAGAGGTTAACTTCGTTAGTTAAATGATGCGTTATAAAGCGGGTGTTAGGGTAATCAGGGACCCTAACTGGCTTAGAAAAAGACTAATAATATTTTTGGCAATATTTTTATGTTCCGGGTATAGTCCGGTTGTTCGGTTGGATAGTAATCCGTTAAAGTGCTTAAGTAATCCTTTAAGCGTCGTAAATAATATTTTTAGTGACACAATTTATTCTGCAAAGTGTCAGGAATATTTCCTTATGTTTTGGCACCTTATTAGTTAGCTAGAAGCTAGTATGTTGATAAAAGTGTTGTGTTTTGTGCTTAGAGTACGTTTTAGGCACATCCAATCTCTGTATCTTATTCCTAGAGACGCAGTTTAACAACCCTTGTATCCCTACACACACTATGGGTGTAGTAAAATATTTCTGGCTTATTCAGGCCTTTAGAGGCAGTGTGTGCCTGATGCTGGCTATATCAGCATGTTCAATAGGTTATCCGTTCAAATGCTACTGTGCTTTTGTGCATCATGTTTGTCACTAGAGTTCAGTAAGCAAATAATGTAGTGACAGAAATCAAAGTATGACGCAGATATGTACAAGTATCAACAATCAAGTAGCAGTTTATCAGAAATCTCAGTTAAGCACAGTATTTAGGCAACAATTAATAGTTAATTAAGTCGTACGGATACCTGGTTTTGTGAGGGTTGTCACATTCTCCCCCCGTTAAATAAATTTCGTCCCGAAATTTTAAATTCTGCTTGTAGAAGCAGGGTTCTCAGGAATTAAGTGGGGGTATTTCTCTTTCATTCGGTCTTCACGCTCCCAGGTGAATTCAGGACCATGTCTAGCATTCCAACGAACTTTGACGAGCTTGACACTGCTCCGGCGGGTCTTGTTCACTTTCCAATCCGTGACCTCGACAGGTTCTTCAACGAAGTGGAGCGTGTCATCAACATGAATTTCGTCGGTAGGAATGGCAACGTTAACTTGAGTTGGACTTATCTTCAGATTGGATACATGAAATGTATCGTGAACATTATTCAGTTCGGCAGGTAGATCCAACTTGTAAGCTACTAACCCGATTCTCTCCAAGATCTTGAACGGTCCAATATACCTCGGGTTCAACTTTCCACGTTTCCCAAAGCGTGCCACCCCTTTCCAGGGTGATACTTTCAACAGAACTATATCTCCAACCTCAAACTCCTGAGGTTTCCTTTTCAGATCTGCGTAGGTCTTCTGACGGTCACGAGCCGCATTAATGCGATCTCGGATTTGCGCAATCTTATCTGTAGTTTCCTGAACTACATCGGGACCTACCAATTGTCTATCACCTGCGTCAGCCCAACAAAGCGACGATCTGCACTTGCGCCCATATAAAGCTTCAAACGGCGCGGCACCAATACTGGTGTGGTAGCTGTTGTTGTATGAAAACTCAATCAGGGGTAAATGCTTATCCCAGCTACCGCCCAAGTCCATCACACATGCTCTCAGCATGTCCTCCAACGTCTGAATCGTCCGCTCACTTTGTCCGTCGGTCTGCGGGTGAAAAGCAGTGCTCATATTCAGCTTTGAGCCAAAAGCTTCCTGGAAGGATTGCCATATCCTTGACACGAACCTTCCGTCTCTATCAGAGATAATCGAGAGTGGTACTCCATGGCGCGTAACAATCTCTCTCATGTAAATTTCAGCCAATTTGCTTGTATTATCCTTCTCGCGGATAGGTAAGAAGTGTGCTGACTTCGTTAAGCGATCCACTATCACCCAGATAGTGTCATGGCCTTTTGGCGTTCTTGGCAACTTTGTAATAAAATCCATGGAGATTTGTTCCCACTTCCACTGGGGAATTTTGGTTGCTGCAGAAGTCCTGAAGGCTTCTGGTATTCTGCCTTAACCTTGGCACATGTTAAGCACTTGCTCACAGAAACTGCAACATCGCCTTTCATCCTAGGCCACCAATAGTAATCTTTAAGATCCTGGTACATCTTATCCGCTCCAGGGTGGATAGAGTACCGCGACTTGTGAGCTTCATCAAAGATAACCTCTCTTAAACCACCAAACAGAGGAACCCAAATCCTTTTCTCAAAACACAACGTTCCTTCCCTGTTTGGAACCAATATCTTCTCCATCCCACGGAGATATTCTTCCTCAAGGTTTCCCTCCTTGAGAGCTTCCTTCTGTGCTGCACGAATGCGCGAGGAAAGGTCGGTTTGAATTATCATTTCCATAGCCCTAACCCTTATGGGCTTGATTCTCTCTTTACGACTTAGGGCATCAGCGACCACATTCGCCTTCCCTGGATGATACTTGATCTCGCAGTCGTAATCGTTCAACAACTCGACCCATCGCCTTTGCCTCATATTCAACTCCTTCTGGTTGAATATATGCTGGAGGCTCTTGTGATCTGTGAAGATCGTACACTTTGTACCGTAAAGGTAGTGTCTCCAGATCTTTAAGGCAAAAACCACTGCACCTAGCTCCAAATCGTGTGTGGTATAGTTCTTTTCGTGCACTTTCAGTTGGCGTGACGCGTAGGCAATAACCTTTTGGCGTTGCATCAACACGCAACCCAATCCTTGACGCGATGCGTCGCAGTATACCACAAAATCATCAGTGCCTTCTGGTAGAGCTAAGATTGGCGCGTTACAAAGCTTATCTTTCAATATCTGAAACGCTTCATCCTGTTTGATTCCCCAATCAAACTTCTTATCCTTCTGCGTGAGGAGTGTCAACGGTTGAACGATCTTTGAAAAGTTCTCGATGAACCTTCGATAATAGCCAGCCAAACCCAAGAATTGCCGAATCTCAGTTGGCGTCTTTGGCGTTTCCCAATCTTTGATCGCCTCGATCTTGGTGGGATCCACGTGGATTCCATCTCCGTTCACCACGTGCCCAAGGAATTGCACTTCCCTTAGCCAAAACTCGCACTTAGAGAACTTGGCGTACAACTGTTCTTTCTTCAGCAACTCTAGAATTGCTCTAAGATGTTGCTCGTGCTCAGCCTCTGTCTTTGAATAAATCAAAATATCATCGATGAATATGATCACGAACTTATCCAAGTACGGCTTACAAACTCGATTCATCAGATCCATGAACACAGCAGGTGCGTTTGTCAACCCAAACGGCATAACGAGGAACTCGTAGTGTCCATATCGAGTTCTGAAGGCTGTCTTTGGGATACTCTCCTCTTGTATCCGTAGTTGATGATATCCAGATCGAAGATCGATCTTTGAGTAGAAACTTGAACCTTGAAGTTGGTCAAACAGATTATCGATTCTTGGCAAAGGATACCTATTCTTGATCGTCAGCTTGTTCAACTCTTTGTAATCAATACACATGCGGAAACTGCCGTCTTTCTTCTTCACAAACAAAACTGGAGCTCCCCAAGGCGAGAAGCTCGGTCGGATAAATCCCTTGTCTAACAACTCTTGAAGTTGTGTCGACAGTTCTTGCATCTCAGACGGAGCAAGTCTGTAGGGTGCCTTAGCCACAGGCGCGACGCCTGGTACTAAGTCGATGCGAAACTCTACTTGCCTCTGAGGCGGCAAGCCAGGCAAGTCTTCTGGAAAGACTTCTGGGTATTCCCTCACGACAGGGATGTCTTCGATCCTCGGCTCAGCAGCCTTTTTATCTACAATGTGCGCCAGAAAAGCAACACATCCTTTCTGCAAACACTTTCTCGCTTTCAGGCAGCTAATCATCCTCAACGGCGTCTCACGCTTCTCCCCATGAACAACAATGGTCTCACCATCATTGGTCGGAATACGAATTATCTTCTCGTGGCAAACTATCTCTGCTTTGTTACTCGATAACCAATCCATCCCTACTACCACGTCGAAGCTTCCCAACTGGACTGGTAGTAGATCGAGAGCAAACTCACGCTCTCCCAGCTCGATTACGCAACCTCAAATCACCTCGTTAGCTTCTACCTAACTTCCCATTCGCTAATTCGATCGAGTACGGAATATCTAGCTTAATAGCGGCTAAACCAAGCATATTCTTAAATTCTAGTAACACGAAGCTATGATCGGCACCAGTATCAAACAAAATAGATGCAAAAGTTTTGGTTGTTAAAGAACGTACCAGTAATCACGCCTGGATCCTGGCATGCTTCACAAACTCCGATGCTGGGGGTTCTTTCACGGTCTTGTTTCAACTTCGGGCATTCTCTCTTAAGATGTCCAATGTCCCCACAATGGAAGCATCCTAGCACTCGGCCATTTCCTTTCCTGCTTCCATCTTGAGCGTTGTTACGGTTTTCTCCTTGTCTGGGACTCTTCATCGCACAACCATCCTTGTTGTGCCCTTTTCTCCCGCACCTAGGCTTCCGACATCCACATTCATGGTGATACTTGCACCCAACACGTCTTGATTTAGGTTCTAAGTAAATCTTATCATTGGCCTGTCTGTTGTTAGGGCAATCTTTCTTGAAATGCCCTTTGTCTCCGCAGTCAAAACAACCTCGAATAGATCTTTGTTCATCATTATTCGTTCGGGTATCTTCGGTAAGCTTCCTTTTGTTCTTTCCAGACGACTCTACCTGAGTCTCCCTATCAGGGTTTGCAAGTTTTTCTAGTCTAATGGCTTCCGTAACGAGTGCCAAGCCCATCTTACTTGCAGCCATAGTTGTTGGTGG